>NW_020328065.1:0-41884 GCF_001858045.2 Oreochromis niloticus | reverse complement strand
TTTGGGGTCCTTATCCACACAATTACAGTAATATTATGTTGAAGCGCAGCGCGTATCACTCCGCGAGGCTGCTGACTACGTAAACCATGATGCTCCGACAATCCATCAAGCGGTGCGACTTCGTAGCTTACAAAGTCGTACTAAAACATTTTTGACAGATTTTTGAGCGCCGTGTATTACATAAAATCGGTTCAAGGTCAGTAAGCACAACCAGAATTCATAAAAGGCGCACAATTAAAGGATTTAAGTGCGACTCATACTCTGAAAAATACGGTACATGCAATATATTTAACATATTGTGGTCATATCAAAGCCAGATATACCTGGGCTATAATTTTCAGAGGAGCTTTTCCTCCTTGCTTGCATCAACTGTGAATTCAGTGGGTTTTCCAACAGCCAGAACTGCTCTGAAGGCCTGGACCGTACGCCTTAACTAGAGAAAACAATTTTAACAACATTAAAAAAGGAACAAGTCAAAGATCTCTACGCCAAAGAAGATCATTTACAGACTTAGCGCTGTGAAAAAATATTTGCCTCTTTCTGATTTCGTATCTTATCCATATTTGTCACACTTGCACGTTCAGATCAATACATTTATATATAGACAAGATGTGTAATATTAAACGAGTTTAAGGGAAAAAAGCTATCCAAACATACTTGGTCCTAATGAAAAGTAATTGCACCTAAAACCCGATACCTTGTGTGTCACCTCTGACCCAAGAACTGCAGCAAGCGTTTGGTGCTAGAGGTCACATTTGAGTTTGTAAAGATATTTAAGGTAGACACACGTAGTAGCGGCAGGTGGTTGTTGATCGAGAGGGCTTAGCCTCTACAGGAGAGCTTCAGCCATGAAAAGTGTGTCCATCACAAGCCCACCACCATGATCTCAGGTCTTGAGCAACAATCATGAAAACTAATCTTAACTGAGAGTGTTGGATGTCCTCATTGTTGCAGAGCACATGGACAGATACTCACCTGGTTCTGTGGGCCAGCAGCACATGTCACACCATCATCACCCTTGTCATCACATTCAATCTTGGTCTGAGAGAAACCTGAAGAGAAATAGAGCAACTTCAGAAGAAACTGAAGCTGATCAGCACATGCTTCCGATCGCTCGTATTAAACTGCTTAACTTTGTTGGTCTATAATATGTGAAAACATATATCAAATGTATCCTTCATGGATGAAATCAAGTCATCTTGAGCCACAAACAACATTCCTATAACAAGGTCGAAGCTGCAATGAGTTTTTGGTAGTGACTTTATTATGCTTATTTATCTAGTTCCAACAATGGGTTGACGTTAAAAAAAGTGTTTGTTAGTTTTTAAAAAGCGTAATCTGTGCAAGAGGACAGCAGATGTTGCAAGAAATCTAAGAATAGTTGTTTAAAGTTATTTGAAGTGGACAAAGAGGAAAGGCGTTTGTAAACCCTGTTGAGGAAGTCTATCTAGCAAGATATGTAAAGATATTGGAGATTAAAAACCCCATAGGGAAACATAGGAAATAATTATTTGTCAGGCAATGACTTGTTGGCAGAAGAAGAGTGGTCCTTGGTAGCCATGACAAGAAGGAGGTCCATAAATCAGGCTGGGCTGTTTGTGCTGCAGGTAAAAGAAAAAAAGAGAAAATCAAAATCAGGGGAAGTCCAGGCGAAGGTTCATCTCGGATTTTACAAGATCCCCTGCCTGGACCTCCCCCTAGCAGATAAACATAGAGAGGCAGGTGAGCCGAGGCTCGAACCTGAGCCTCTATGTTATGAACCTGCTAGCCACCACATAGCAGAACGTGGAATATCTTGTATTAAAGAGCGCAAGGTGCACATCGGGCACCCAGCCTTTCGCAGGGACCACACATTTTACTAATCAAATACTCACATTTCACACACTCACACCTGCTTTTTTCCCTGCCCACCTTTTTCTCCACTTATTTATCAACAACCATTTTTCATCTCTGCTACCTTGCCTTTATTACATCCTCTTAGCTGCATCAGTGACCGGAAACAAGCAACCCAGTGCTTTTTCTCATCATTTCTTTAGTCACGGTCAATTCATTGGCCTCTACGGATTAGCTAAAGCAACTTTACAAAACAGTTTCCCCGAAGAGCCCAGTTGTCATCTTAGCTGCCTAGATTTGAGGACCTAGCTAAGGACGGTAGTTACGGACACAAACATGTAACTTACGGAAAAAAAGCCTGGGGTCCCTCTGTCACTGTGCTTATTAGGTGTAATAATTTGATGTAAAAGTGTGGGAGACAGTGTGAAATGAACAGAAGTTGGTAGCCTGAAGAGAGAAAGTTGCAAGTTGTGGAAGGTGGAGTAAATAAGCAGCAATAGTTGAGGAATGAAGAGCTGAGAAGCATGGGTATTTGCGGTAATAAGGTAATAAGAGAGCAGGCGGAGGAGTTGGCAAGAGCAGGAAAAGGGAGAAGCGACTTGGCTTTCCCGCCCCCAAGCAATGGTCGTGGCAGCGAGTCGTGAGGGATTCGAACCGGGCGCTCAGATTGAAAGCGCACTTCTTACGTCTTACGCAAACGACCGCCGGCGAAGTAGGAAAAAAGGACATTTATCTTTTGTTCGGCAATACTTGTTTTTTTGTGTGCAAAACATGTATGTGCTCGGTAAAGATGACACGCCGACTCCTTCTTCTTTTTTGGGTTTTTTTGGTTTGACAAAGTTTGTTTTCATATTAACAATGTCAGTGACGTCATTCTATGCCACTACCACAGGTAAGGAAAGCTGATCCTAGATCTTTTTCTTTCTTTTTGTTGTCTAAACACAAAATCGCCAACAGTCAGCTCACAAAGTTGCAGCTTGGTGGCAATTTGGCAGAACGCAATGACTAAAGCATTAGGTGATATATCTTGCCACAAGAATGTGTGCTAAGCTAGCTAAATTAGTTTGTGTTAGCGATCAAGTTCAGCTCTCATATCATCATCCAGGGTACAGTCATATGCTGATGAGGAAATCCATGCAGGCAATTAAGGCAGTGTAACAAGTTAAATATGCACTAATTTAAGCTATTTCCTAATATCTAACATTTAAAAGGCAGTTTACATTGTAAACTGCCTTTTTTAAAATGTTTTTATGTTTTAGGATTTTGTAAACTTTACAAAATCCTAAAACATAAAACATAAAAAAGGCAGTTTACAAATCCTAAACATAAAAATAGATTTAAAATATGATAAATGTTGCCTGCACTGACACAGCCAACACAATGTCATTGAAAAAACCAAACCCTGTGATAACATGTTTTGTTTTTCTAGAATAGAAGAAGCACATTTAAAAGCAGTAGGAATAAATCTTGTTGTTACTGCATGATTAGAATGAAGTAACAACAGTCTGGCTGAATCAGAAGTGGTATCTGTGTACTGTGCTAGTGATCTGCATAATTCACCTTAGATGGTCATCTGTTTGGATGGCTGAAGTGGGTTAACGACACAGCTAATTTCATCAGGCTGCTACTGAACATCTAAAATGATCTGCATCCACGATCCACCAGCTCACAGCAACATCTGTCAGCTGTGCATCCACTGGAGGCCTTGGCCTGCTGTGCTCAGGCGCTGGGCCGCGATTTCGTCCCTTGTTGACGACCTGGCTGTATCCTGTGCTGGAGAAGCTGGTGAGGAGACCTGCTGGTCAGCCAGGCGGCGCTGGCTCCATATGGAACATCATAGGTCTGTGGATACGCTTCCCTCAAGGAACTGATCAATGAGAACTCTGACTACCTGCTTAATGAATATCACTCAACCTTCAGAGGCTCAGCCTGCATTTACAGGTAGTTATGATGTGTTTTTTGTTTTTACCCAAATGGACACAGAAATAACTGCTGGAGGTTTACCCGATTTCCTCCTTGGTCTGCTTAAGCCTGTGCTGCCTGAGCTTGTACTGTATTTCATTATAATCCTGTCTTGTTGGCCAGGCTCCACCGGTGTTGACAGTTCTGTGACTCCTCTGACTGCAGCCTGCTGGTCGGGGACATGGTTCAGGATCTGGATCTCAGCTACGAGCGCACAGCTGCTCTTTTTGCTCCGCGCTGCACGCGCTCATGAAGGCACTGGGTAAGATTTCAACAGTGATGTCAGCTTGAGTCTCACGTATACTGGGAGTCAAAGAGGACAAGGAAGAAAATGTGACTCATTGCATGCTCTGCCACATTTTTATGTTGCTTAACTTTATGTTTTCTGCAGTGCTTTCAAAGTTTCTATCAAGGAGTACACTTCAGGATGTATAATTTGCTCGTTATCAAATTATCAGTATCTTTGGAACATTTAATACATCGTGATGTTTAATTGCTGAGTGGTTTCTGTTGTAGAATTAATATTCATAATAATATTCATACAGAAGTTTTACAAGCCCGCACAGTAAAATGTATGAATTAATGTTACTGATGGGCTCTTTTCAAACATCAGCGTCTGTGTCACCTGATTTGATTAACTGACTTATTTTATTGTAACCAAACCTATGCTCATATTGTTGTCTTGTTTTTCCTTTAGCGAGGTGGTTTCTTCCACTTGTAGCAGGACCAGTACGTCTGCCAGCTCCAGCAAGCTCCAGTGACCAGGAAGACCTCAGCATTCGCCAGTTCCTGCTGATTACCGCAAACAGAAAGAACTGGCAGAGAGCATTGGAATGAGGACGATGACACTGAAGACGAGTAATAGGTCTGTCTAGGGCCAGTGGAATATCAGCTGTAGACTGTAGTGGTGGTTATATTAGATTCAGAGTGTAGAGGAGATGACCCTTTTATGACCAGCAGGAAGGCACACACCACACGCAGTGTCTTAGGTTAATGACACACCATATGGGTTTACAATGGGGGGTTGCTTTTATAAAACTGTTTGTACAAAGAGTTGAGATTTGCAGAGGGACTGCCGGGCCATGACATCTCCATTCTCGAAGATGAATAAGTGTAGAGGAGATGGATCATTGTAATTAAGAGTCATAGAATCTGAACCTCGCTGCTAAACTGGCGGTCTAACTGTACATGTGCTCCATGCAGAGGTCCCTCCACTGAGTGTGAGGATGTTGAAGATATTGGTAGTCTGATGTGAAAGCAGAGCTTCCCTCCCACCTCAGCATCACTAAGGATGCTATGGAGCGCTGCATTCATCTGCTGTCTGATCCCAGCCTCAGGCTCCGACTCAAGGTAGTTTTATGTCGAGTCAACTGTTGGACTAGTAACAAAATAATCATTCTTGTGAGGGTAGGACGCCAGCGTTGGTACAATTCATCCTGTCAGAACTGTGTGGATGACTGTTCACTGGTGTAATGCTCATCAAGGAAAAACATTCAGTCTGGTCCAGGAGTGAAACAGAAATAAGTCTGTGCTGAAGTCGGCCTGCTCAGGAGTTTGGGCTCTCAATGAGACCTCAATAATTAGTTTCAGCTCACATATAATCAGGATCAAAACAGAGATAATTGTTAGGTGTGTTGTGTGTCTTGTCTTTAGGTGCTGGATGTGCTGGAGTTGTGCGTTCAGGTGCTGAGTGAGAGGGAAATGAACTGCTGCCTATGGCTCATCGCTGCTGGCCAGCACTCCTGCAGAGACTCACAGCCGATGACCATTAGCAGTCCTCAGAGCCTTCAGGGTAAGTAAAACAACCTCTCTTTTCAGTACGTGAGTCAAAATTATTCAAGTCGTCTTTAGTTTTAAACTCTTAGTAGTGAAAGAATGAAGATGGTGCCCAACAACAGGCTTATTTCATTCAGAAATAGTTCTATTATTTCTTCTTTGGGTTGTAATGTGAAGACTCTTGAAACTAACATTTCTTCTATCAGCACAGAAAATCACTGTGGATGCTTCTTAGAGGCTGCTTTTCAAACTGTCTCAGAGATCACAAAGTAGGACTTTGGGATAAATGAAGCTGATAGTGTTTTGTGATCTTTGGTGCAAGTGTCCGCTGATTAACTTGTGGGTGTAATTAGGCTACTCGTCAGCTCCTGTCATCAGCTGGAATATTTTTAATTTGTTATTCATATTTCATTGATGAGCTGACAAATACAGACACGTTAAGTCTGTAAACACTCATTTATTCACTCAGAGCTGCTGCTGGGAATTGTTTCATCAGCTTTTGGATATATAGGAGTTTTGTAATACTACAATTCATCCATGAGTACACAACGGGAAGGTTTTATTGAATTTGACGGCTTGCTGCTTTTGTCAAGAACTCATTGAAGCTCCTTCCCCACCAGGTGGCAGTCTCGTATAACAATGAAAATCAGCCATCGGCATCATCATCAGGGCATCTCTGTTTTATTATAAAACTTAACTGTGAAACAGTTCGACATCCTAAACACGTGACGGTGATGTTGTTACTAAAAAGCCTCTTCACTGTGGCAGCTCTGTGATTCAACATATTTTAACATGACTTGATGATACGGACACAGCCAGCTGTGCCAGCAGGATGCTGCTCAGGTCCAACTGCACACACAGCTACGACTGCAAGCAGCTCTGCTTATACCAACTGAGAAAACGTGATTGTTCAATCAGCGAATGCGAAGCCATTTAATTGATAAGCTCAGAGAAGTTGTTGTTGTTATTTTTGTTGACTTTTTGTTCAACATACTTCCATTAGCATGTTGAAATATTCAAGGCCTGCAGGCTTCTGCCATTACATTCCAATTATGCAATTATGAGCTGCTTGTGTAATTTTGGTCACCTGCGCAGTGTGGAGGTGAACTGAGTGACAGCGTGAACATCACGAATGTCACACCCTCCCACTGAGGTTCATCGCTGACAGAGGAAAGAGTCACAAAGGTGACAGAGCTGTCTGCAGCCTTTCCAGAGCCAGCGTTACATCTAACAGTGACAAGGACTGCAGTGTAAAGACAATTGTTTCATTTGTAAGAAATCAGGTTGTTTGTGAAACTGTTCCTTTAACATAGCTTACGGCACTTTGTGTACAGCAAACTCTCTCATACAGTATAGTGTGCAGATAAACAGGCACGATACACGTTGTGTGTTTGAGATGCTCTTTGTGATTAATCTGTGAAGTGGGTTTCAGTATGTCTGTGGCTTCAGTTCACAGTGGGTGGGACAAGGATGGGTTTAAAAGGAGAGTTCTAACCTCTCAAACTGCTGTGAAATCCTCCCTGAACACCTCAGCACTTTTACTGAGCTCATTAGGAGTTAGCAGAGGTAAGTCCAGGCTTGGTCTACTTTTTATACTCTTCATCTTTTTCCTACTTCCTCTTCTTTCCCTCCTCCTTCTTATCTTTACCATATTATTCGGAACAGGATCATATTTTAAAGGATTTGTTCTTTTGGATATAAAAGTGTCATTATGTGCACGCACTGGACATAATCAGAAAGAAGCATTCACAACTGTAACCATGTCTGGAGCCAAGCCTGGAGCTGGACATGTAACGTGCCCACTTTCCTCACATCCTGCTGCACCACTGCCTGCTGTTTCAGCCCATCCACCACCCCAGCATCCACCTGTATGCTCCTGGAGTTTTATGAGTAACATATTTGCAGGGAGTGATCCACCCGAAGACCAGGCACCGAGCTCAAACTGTATTCTGCTGCTGTGATTAATCCGTGAAATTAACTTGGCTTTGTTGCATTTGATTCTTTTTTTATTTTCTTTACAAGTTGATTTCTGTTGTAATTTCTGGATAAAAGGTAAAAGTATTACAATTTTATATGAATAAAATATAGTAAAAATGTCCTGTGTTTGGTTTTCTCAGCTGAAGCAGACCTAGATGCTGTTTGTGAAGCCTGTCTACCCTACCTGAGCTCCAGACAACCCATCAGACTGCAAGAAGCCTGTTTAAGGTAAGTCTTTATAATAATGTAATATAAGACTTTTAGCCAAACTTTAGTAAATCAGTTTGTGGGCCTGATTTAAGTATCACCTCACTCATTTTATCCCTTGAGAAAGGACTTCCAGAAATACGCAGATGTAGTTCAGCGGTGGTGGCTAAAACCAAAGGAGCAGTTAACTTCAGGTTGCACACCACAGAGCTAACTAGCAATAGCTAGCAATCCCAACTTGGCAAAAGTGTTCCTAGCCAGGTAAAGAGCATAAAAGTGAGGAATGACTGTGATGATGAGTTTATATGTGGCATATCATCACAGGTCAGTTGCCTTACAGGTGTGAATAGAAGTGTCTTCAGGACACGTAGGGCCGTGATATCCCAATACTGTGTGTACGAATCTGAAAGGGAACTCATTTCACCTTTACACTGGCAGCTGATGCAAAATGTGTGCACTGTGAGACCTACAGTAATGTAAGGACAGATGGAAGCTGTGAATAAACAAAGTAAATGACTAAAAAAATAGCTCAGAATGCAGTATGCAAGCAGCCTTAATACTCACATCATTCTGAATTATTGATCTAAGTGTTTGGGTAGCAACATAGCAGCCACAAGTAAAACACATGCTTTAAGTATTTCCTGCTTGGAGGTGATTTAAAAACAAACCTGAAGAGAAAGGCAGTGTTGAGTTAATGAGCTTATAGTTAAACTGTTGGTTCGCATGTTAAAGCCAGCAAAACTGGTTCAGTCTGTCACTTGGATCATAGGAAGGTGTTTTCCATACAATAGATATTACATACAAGCAAAACACAGCTCAGAGCTAATCCTGTTCCTGTGTTTCTTTCCTTTCCTGCACAGTGTGTTCCGACACTTAATCCAGGTGGGTCCAGACACCTTCTGGTTTACTCTCAGTGAGCTGCACTGCCGTCCTCTTACATCCCACACACCCCGACCTCCAGCTGAACGGCACGGGCAGGCCGAGAGACGAGTTCTCGGACAACGTGTTCAAACTGCTCAAGGAGGAGTTTGGCTCCGTTACTGAGACAGTTAACCAGCCAGTCAGCTAATGAGCTGCTGCTTGATGAAATTGACTCACCTCACAAACGGACGGCTTATTGAACCACGACTCCAACAGGTCAATTAGCTGAAAGAAAGTCTGTCAGCTGTGCCAAATAGTTGATCACCTAGCTCTGTGAATCAAGAGCTACTCTGTCATTTACAAATATTACTTAGTCATCACCTTGATTATCTAACCTCCTAGCTTCTGCTAGCCCACAATTAGTACTTACTGTACATTAAGATTAGGTGAAAATGGAGCGCTACTGAGTTATGTTTGATTAAAAAGAAAAAACAAAAGTACCGTATCTGATATTTTGGCTCTTGCCTTATTTTCCCCAGGAGGGAATCACAGCAGATGATCCAAACACATTTTACATCATATGACCTCTTGATGTAATCCTCTCATTTATCCAGGCTTGGGACAGCAGTAAGAGTATACTAGCTTTGGAAGCCCTGAGGGTGGCTGTCTCCTCCACCAAGGAGCCGCTAAAAAAATCATGAAAATTGTATAAATATGGTTACAGCTGTTGATTGGGTTTTTCTGAAGTTCAATTCAATTCAGTTTATTTATATAGCGCCAAATCACAACAACAGTCGCCTCAAGGCGCTTTATATTGTACAGTAGATCGTACAATAATAGATTCAGAGAAAAACCCAACAATCATATGACCCCCTATGAGCAAGCACTTGGCGACAGTGGGGAAGGAAAAACTCCCTTTAACAGGGCCTGATTATTTAAGACCTTGTATGTGAGGAGCAGGATTTTGAATTCAATTCTGGATTTAACAGGAAGCCAATGAAGGGAAGCCAAAACAGGAGAAATCTGCTCTCTCTTTCTAGTCCCGTCAGTACTCTTGCTGCAGCATTTTGGATTAACTGAAGGCTTTTCAGCAGTTTTTAGGACTTCCTGATAATAAAGAATTACAGTAGTCCAGCCTGGAAGTAATAAATGCATGAACTACTTTTTAGCATCACTCCGAGACAGGATATTTCTAATTTTAGAGATGTTGCGCAACGGAAGAAAGCAGTCTTACATATTGTTTAATATGTGCGTTGAAGGACATGTCCTGGTCAAAATGACTCCAAGGTTCCTCACAGCGTTACTGGAGGCCAAGGTAATGCCATCCAGAGTAAGAATCTGCTTAGATACCATATTTCTAAGATTTTCAGGGCCGAGTACAATAACCTCAGTTTGATCTGAATTAAGAAGCAGAAAGTTAGCGGCCATCCAGGTCTTTATGTCTTTAAGACATTCCTGCAGTTTAACTAATTGGTGTGTGTTACCTGGCTTCATGGACAGATAGAGCTGGGTGTCATCTGCATAGCAGTGAAAATGTATGCTATGTCTTCTAATGATGCTGCTAAGGGAAGCATGTATAATGTAAACAGCATTTGTCCTAGCACCGAACCCTGTGGAACGCCATAATTGACCTTAGTGTGTGGAGAGGACTCTCCATTTACATGAACAAATTGGAGTCTATTAGATAGATATGATACAAACCACTGCAGCGCAGTACCTGTAATACCTACAGCGTGCTCTAATCGCGCTAATAGATTATTATGGTCAACAGTATCGAACGCTGCACTGAGGTCTAGCAGGACAAGCACAGAGATGAGTCCACTGTCAGAGGCCATAAGAAGATCATTTGTAACCTTCACTAAAGCTGTTTCTGTGCTGTGATGAGCTCTGAAACCTGACTGAAACTCTTCAAATAAGCCATTCCTCTGCAGATGATCTGTTAGCTGTTGACAACTACTCTTTCAAGGATGTTTGATATGAAAGGAAGGTTGGAGATGGCCTATAATTAGCTAAGACTGCTGGGTCTAGGGATGGCTTTTTAAGTAAAGGCTTAACTACAGCCACCTTGAAGGCCTGTGGTACATAGCCGATTATTAGAGATAGGTTGATCATATTTAAGATTGAAGCATTAATTAATGGCAGGACTTCTTTGAGCAGTTTGTAGGAATGGGGTCTAAAAGACACGTTGATGGTTTGGAGGAAGTAATTATTGAAGTTAACTCAGAAAGATCAATTGGAGAAAAAGAGTCTAAATGAATATCAATGGTACTGAGAGTAGCTGTAGATAATATTACATCTGTGGGATGATTATTGGTAATTTTTTCTCTAATGATTACAATTTTATTTGTGAAGAAGTTCATGAAGTCATTACTAGTTAACGTTAAAGGGATGTTGGCTCAGTAGAGCTGACTTTTGTCAGCCTGGCTACAGTGCTGAAGAGAAACCTGGGGTTGTTCTTATTTTCTTCAATCAGTGATGAATAGTAAGATGTTCTGGCTTTGCGGAGGGCTTTCTTATAAAGCAACAAACTATTTCTCCAGGCTAAATGATCATCTTCGAAATTTGTGACACGCCATTTCCTCTCCAGCTTACGAGTTATCTGCTTTAGGCTATGTGTTTGAGAATTATACCACGGAGTCAGGTACTTCTGATTTGAGACCTTAGTTTTCACCGGAGCTACAGTATCCAGAGTCGTACGTAGTGAGGAGGTAAAATTATTAACAAGATGATCAACCTCTGTTGGAGTAGCGTTCAGATAGCTGCTCTGCTCTATGTTGGTACAGGGCATTGAAGATGATAACAGTGGGTGGATTATATTCTTAAACTTAGTTACAGCACTTTCAGAAAGACATCTACTTTGATAAAGTCTACTCTCCACTGCTGTGTAATCAATTATTGTAAATGTAATGTTATCAGGAAATGATCAGACAGGAGGTGGTTTTCAGGAAACACTGTTAAATCTTCAGTTTCTATGCCATATGTTAAAACAAGATCTAGGGTGTGATTAAAGTGGTGGGTGGGTTCTTTTACATTTTGAGAGAAGCCAATTGAGTCTAATAACAGATTAAATGCCATGTTGAGGCTGTCATTCTTAGCATCTACATGGATGTTAAAATCACCCACAATAATTATTTATCTGAGCTGAGCACTAAATCAGATAAAAAGTCTGAGAAATCAGACAGAAACTCTGTGTAAGGCCCAGGTGGACGATAGATGATAAGAAGTAAGACTGGTTTCTGAGTTTACAGCTGGGGTGGACGAGGCTAAGCATCAGGCTTTCAAATGAATTAAAAGTCTGTCTTGGTCTTTCGTTGATAAATAGGCTGGTGTGAAAAATTGCTGCCACACCGCCCCTCGGCCTGTGCTTCGAGGTTTCTGGTAGTTAGAATGACTCGGGGGTGTTGATTCATTTAAACTAACATAATCATCCTGCTGCAACCAGGTTTCTGTAAGGCAGAGTAAATCGATTTGTTGATCAATTATTAAGTCATGTACTAACAGAGACTTGGAGGAGAGAGACCTAATATTTAATAATCCACATTTCACTGTTTTACTCTTTGGTTCAGATGTGGATACTGTATTGTTCTTCTTTGTGATTTTTTATGTTTAAGTTGTTTATTGCTGGTTTTAGTTTGTTTTTTGTCTGTTTGGGAGCTGACACAGTCTCAATGGAGATGGGTTTTTGGGGTTAGCAGGAGGAGAGAAGCTGCGAGAGGGTGTAAGGCGTGACCTGCTCCCTCAGGCAGAGGCTCCGGTCCATTCGCACCAGAACCTTCGCATAAGAACAGTTTCCATAGAGCATAGATGCATCTGACATGTGTAGGAATGACGTGCCCAAATTGCAATTGGGTCTTAACCAAGTTGTTTTTGTCTGTTGGGAGCTGACACAGTCTCATGGAGATGGGTTTTTGGGGGTAGCAGGAGAGAGAAGCGCAGAGAGGCGTGTAAGACTGCAACTCTCCTTCCTGGTCCAACTCTGGATAGTCATATTTTGGGGGTTTAATAATTGTCCATATTTCTAGAAATGAGAGCTGCTCCATCCAAAGTGGGATGGATGCCGTCTCTCCTAACAAGACCAGGTTTCCTCCAGAAGGTTTGCCAATTATCTATGAAGCCCACATCGTTTTTCGGATTCTAAACTGACCGCAGGTGTGAATGTGAGTGTGGATGATTGTCTTTCTATGTTAACCCTGGACAGTTTAACTTGTACCCTCACTTCATGGTAGCGCAATAAGTGGAGAACACCTATTCCGACACCCATATCTTAGATTAAGCTAATAGTATTAGTGCGCTGTTATCAAAGGTTACCTGGATTATAGGTATATTCAAAACTTTACATAGAAGAGATAAGAGTGCGTGCGTATATGCTCACTTCTGACGATGATAATATGATAAGGTGTTATCTCATCTGTACTTGAAAGTACTTCAAACACCACATGCACATGCAATGTTATCTGTGTGTCTAACGATCTATAAGTGAGCAAGACAGTGTTATAAATATTTTGAGTCATTTCTATGCCTTGAAAGTACTTACTCAGTACTTACTCAGCGCACACACAGATATTATATTCAAAATCATAACGGTCACGCCTTCGATTTCTTACCGCTACTTTTCGTACAGCATCCAGGAAATGACGTAGACTGTTTCTACTGCATCATTTGCATTTTACATTCACTCTGTGGGCACATCTCCGCTAAAATCTCATATAAACCATTTCTACAACCACCAAACACAACGAAAACAAGCCATGATTAAAGAGCAGTTACGTAAATGCACACAAGTCCACTAAACAAACAAAACTGAACCACAAATTCATCAGACCTCATGTAACCGGATAAAGAAAGGCTGGTTATCTTCCAGAGCTATCACCGATTCCAAACACCAGCTTCACCGCGCTCTGACTAAAATTCACTGAAAGAGCCGCAAAAGAAGACCACAAAACCACCACAGTTATCTAGAGAATCTAAAGAACAGCACAAATTCCAAAGCATGTAAACACAGGAGCTGTGTCAAATGTTTCACTTGATTTATACGTTATTTATACCTCGAGCACCCTTTTTCTTTCTTAATCATTTTTTTGTTTTTTTTCTCCTAATGTATTCCTTTTTGTTTACCGACTTGTATTTGTATACATGAGTTGTAAAGATACTGCAAGCTGTGACATTTTTCCTGCCCTTTCTATAACTGCATTATTATGTATATTGTTGTTTAGTTGTTCAACTTAAAAAAGTAAAAAAGAAAAAAATATTGGCTCAAAAGTATTTTTAGGCCTGTTAATAAAATTAAATAATTTCTGCTGTTTAATACCTAAAAATTCAACTGACATGGTGTTCAATGTGTGCAAAATTGGGCTTTTTCTTCAACGTCTGGATATTTATGTGTTGGCAGTGCTGTAATTTTTCACGGTTTCACTTTAGAAACATAAAACTTGCACAGATGATGTTATACTGAATTTCGGAATTAAAGGTCTGCAGCTCAGACACAGCATTTCACTACATGTTGTACCCTGTATGATTGTGTATGTGACAAATAAAGGTTGTTGTTTCTTTGTTTGTTGTGAAATGTGAACTGAAGCACGTTTTTAAAAGGTTATATGTTAAAAAATAAATAAAAAATTAGGCGAGGATCAATTCTACTCACTTTTTCTGTGTTCCAGTCTCAGTAACTTGACACAGTAATATCTGCTGCAATATTTACACCTCTGATGACATTTCACAGTGTTAGCTTTCTTTTGATACCACGATTGTATACACAGAGTTTGTAATTGCACTCAATTAATTTGGGCATTTCATTTTCGAGCAGGAAGCTCAGAAAACCCTTTGGGGCTCAGGTTAAAGAACTGGACCACTACAGGTTTTAGAAAACCCATCCAGAATAATTTTGTCCATCTGGGCCCATATAGGGACATCAAAGGTCAAAACTTCTGTTGCCCTGTGGAGGTTAAGCGTGGGTTTGCCCTGCTCACACACTCCGCCCACAACTACCCACTGTGAGCCCATGCAAGTAATAACGTTTTGGCACATTACTTATGATAAGAAGCCACCATGAGGGGAAATACAGTTGTGGAGAAGATGAAACAAAGCACCTGTTTGATTACACTGTCAGAAATATGAGGCTGGGAGGAGGCGACTGATGCAAAGCCCCAGGGAAAAGGAAAGTTAACGATTTTTTCATTCCAAAAATCATTTATACAGTTCAGTGGTCTACAGACAGACTGAAGAGAGAAACAAGCTAGTATCGATCTGATACCAATACCAGTGCTGGTTTGTCAATATTATACAGTGGCTTGCGAAAGTATTCGGCCCCTTGAACTTTTCCACATTTTGTCACATTACAGCCACAAACATGAATCAATTTTATTGGAATTCCACGTGAAAGACCAATACAGAGTGGTGCACACGTGAGAAGTGGAACGAAATCATACATGATTCCAAACATTTTTACAATAAATAACTGAAATGTGGGTGTGCGTAATTATTCAGCCCCTGAGTCAATACTTGTAGAACCACTTTTGCTGCAATTACAGCTGCCAGTCTTTAGGGTATGTCTACCAGCTTGCACATCTAGAGACTGAAATTCTTGCCCATTCTTCTTTGCAAACAGCTCCAGCCAGTCAGATTAGATGGACAGCGTTTGTGAACAGCATTTTCAGCAGGTTTGTGGCTCAGCTGCAGGGAGGGTGAAGCAGTGGGTTTCGGGCAGATGTTTCCAGGCATGTAGTCTTGGAACATCTCCAGATGGATCGTGGATAAGGCCAGGGCCATAGGCACCGTTCATGCAATCCATGTAGAACTGCAAGGGACTTCCTGTTGACAGACAGAAAAAGAGCGGTTAGTGACTTCCTTCCAAACTATTTCTCCATGCACTTCATTCCCACGCATTTCTCCTGACCATATGCAGATACCTGGGATGTGGGTGCCATCGTATTTGATATCCATCTCATGCAGACCGGCCTCTGTGGAGCGTACTTGTCAGCAACTGTGCCATCGTTGTTGTCTGTGATGTCAAGCTTAGCAACTTTGCCTGATGCCATTCGGACCTCACCTAAAGCAGAGGACAAAAACAATGACACACACACATCATTATGCTCAAACTATCTGTTTATTAAGTAGACTTGTTACCTGTGACCTCTCCTTTCTGGATGGTGAATGGAATCACCAGGTCAAATGGTCTCAGACTTGCCACATCCAGCCAGATCATTCCCATTGGTCGGTCTGTTGCCTGAGAGACACGCAAGTGCACACGTCAGATCACAGGTTGTTAAGAGATTGTGGCAACAGTTCTGGTTACAGCGACAACATGTCACAGACTAAATGAACACAGGAAATTAATACAGGACCTGTAACATCAGAAGGCTGTGGCTTCTTAACATTATGCAGCTCTGCTGAACTGTCCATGTGTTTCAGGCATCCCGTTTTTGACATGGAGAGAGAGAAATGAGAGAACGCACCCTCTCAGTGATGAAACACCTGCAATGAGAGACAGCAGACAATGATGCAGTCTGATGAAAGGAGACCATGTGTGCTATAGATGACAAAGGGACAACAGGGAGAAGCTGAACAAAACTGAAGCTGAGAAGGCCGAGAGACCGGAGGCTGAGGTTTTAGATACCCAGGGCTGTTGGGGCATTTGGCTCTGTTGCATGAGCTGGTCTGACGGAGCTCCTTCCAGTACTTGGAGGGTGTAGGCAGGGATGATGGAGGGAATTGAGAGAGGGAAAAGATAAGGCATTGGAGCGGATTAAAACGGCGTCAAAGTGATATAGCGAAACGGCTGCAGCCATCAGGACCAATCACAAAGCCTCTGTAGGGAATGGATCTGTGCTCCAGGGCACTCGTAAATCCTGTAACCTCAGCAGTTACTGTACTGAGGAGCAACGTAAACACTCTTCATTATCAAGTTCGACTTGTAATGCGCGCCATTTCTACATCAACTGCCTATTCATCTGAAAATGTGTTCTTATACAGACCCCACTCCTTTATACCGTCTTACTGACACTCCACTGAGAAATGAGAACTTTCCTTAAATGCACTTTAAAAGTACTTCATCACTACTAAATGGCTGAAAATAAAAACAATTAAAAATGAAGCCAGTACAGCTGTGACAAACAATGTGATTCCTCCAAGAGTCATTCTCATATAAGCTCCCATGTCCACCTTTACAGCAGGAAAAAAAAGCTGTTTTTGGACAGCATGGGCAGTTTCTGCTTTCACAGCAACACAACATATGTGACTTTATTGGCTTTAACAAAGATATTCAATCAGGGCTTTGGCATCTGGGACTGCTTATGCATTTACTTCAGTCAGTGGCATCTGTCACTCTTATTAGCACTCACTTAAATTGCTTATGTAGAATTTGAGAAAAGCTTATCTTGGGTCTTGCCCACGTCCTATCTACTCGAGTTATCTCGCCCATAGGTGCTTCATGTCGTTGACTTGACGCAGCTTAAGACTCATCATAAGACACTACTGCTTCTCTAACTCGAGGGTCATTCTTGACAACTGTACTCTGCCTGTTTGCGATTGTTTTGACTGAGACTGAAAACTCAGTTTTATTCATGAAAGTTGCCAAAACAGCATGTAGGCACGTAGGATTAAATGCAGCTCACTCACTGCGACTTGGAATGGACTGCTAGGGATGTGCTCCCCTCCAAAGCGAACGCAGATCACATACTCACCAGGCTGTGGCGCTTGAGAAGTGGATGTAGCTGTGGGTAATGAGAAAAGATGAAAAGAACAATTGATAACTTTTTCGTTACGTCCGATCTGTGTGAAGTTCATAGCCAGTGCTCTGACACAGAGCCATCAACCTCTGAACGCTTAAAAAGCACCAGTGTATCCAGAAAACACATTACATGTGGTGATAAATGCCCTGCCCAAGTGCCCCCTCTCCCCACTGCCTTTCAGCGGCAGGCAGCAGCAAACAGATTGTCAGAGGAGGCCCAGATGATGATCAAGTTTAACATTGTCTACAATATTGCCAAAGAGTGCCAAAGCACTTTAAGCACAAGCACTATTTCAGTAACTTATCTTTCCTGTAGAACTGTGCTCCAAATAAAGAACTTTGTGTCGACAAGCTTGTTAGTTCATCATTTACAAATCAATATTGTCTGTATGACAGCAATTAAAATAAAGTGAAACATGTAAAACAGTGGGGTTAAGCGATGCGATGAAAAATTTGGGTGCACCTAACTTTTGTGCTGGTGCACCTAAGAAAAAAAGTTAATCCATACAATCTTAGTAATATTTTTCACTAGTTTTAAATGTTAAAATTCAAATATTCAAGCAAGTCAATATTCAAGAAAATGCACGTAAAATAAATTAATATTAGTTGTAGTTGGCTTTAAACTTTGGGGTACCGCCTCTCTACTCATTGGCTCCTTTCCCTCCAACAGCACGGTATCCACCAGATTTGGTTCATACCTGAGATATTACAGATTATAAAGTCACATCTACCTTTTTATGCAATTCCCTTCTCACATATACATTGAAACAGAGAAGGTAGGACTGACTAACAACCACAAGAGCTTTCTGAGACTGATTATATACTGATTTTGAGTATAAACACTAGCAAAATGCAAGTTTTGCTGCAGCAGATGTCATTGACTGCTTCAGGGCTTGCTCCCAGCAGCTGGACGGTGTCCGGAGTAAAGAACTACATATCTAGCTGTTGTGACAGTATCAGGTCAGTTCATGTCTACATACTCACTGGCTAAGTTATGGTAGTGAAGGCTCACTTACTCTGTCTTCCACTACTCTCAGACACTGTGTCATATTTTCAGAGGAGCCCAACAAACCACAGATCACTGAGCTGTCATAACAAATCTCCAGCAATGATGCAACACGTAGGAAGACTGAGTTATAAAGACATGGCAATATTTCAACAAGGTCTTGAATTATGAGGCCCCGTCATATCTTAAACACATTAAGGTACACATCACCCCGGTACAGCTCTTCACTCTCAGACTAGCTCTTTCTAAAAGTAGAATGGGAGGCAGAGCCTTCAGCTTTCGGGCTCTGCTCTGAACCAGCTCCCAGTTGGATTCAGGAGACAGACACCCTCTGTACTTTCAACATTACACTTACAACTTTCCTATTTGATAAAGCATATAGTCAGCCTTGGATCAGGTGACCCTGAACCCTCCCTTAGTTACACTGCAGTAAACCTCTTGTGTGGTTACTTATAGTTACCATTTATGTCTTTATAGTGAGGGTTAATAGTTACTTCCCAACCATTTATTCGTCTTCTATCACTTATTCATCTTCGAGAATGGAGATGTGCATGGCCCGGCAGTCCCTCTGCAAATCTCAACTCTTTGTTACAAACAGTTTTATAAAAGCAACCCCCCATTGTAAACCCCATATGGTGTGTCATTAACCTAAGACACTGCGTGTGTGTGTGTGCCTTCCTGCTGGTCATAAAAGGGTCATCTCCTCTACACTCTGAATCTAATATAACCACCACTACAGTCTACAGCTGATATTCCACTGGCCCTTAGACAGACCTATTACCTCGGTCTTCAGTGTCATCGTCCTCTATTCCAATGCCCTCTGCCAGTTCTTTCTGTTTGCGGTAATTCAGCAGGAATTGGCGAATGCTGAGGTCTTCCTGGTCACCGGAGCTTTGATTGGAGCTGGCAGAAGTACTGGTCCTGCTACAAGTGGAAGGAAACCACCTCGCTAAAGGAAAAACAAGACAACAATATGAGCATAGGTTTGGTTACAATAAAATAAGTCAGTTAATCAAAATCAGTGTGACACAGACGCTGATGTTTTTGAAAAGAGCCCATCAGTAACATTTAATTCATACATTTTTACTGTGCGGGCTTGTAAAACTTCTGTATGAATATTATTATGAATATTAATTCTACAACAGAAAACCACTCAGCAATTAAACATCACGATGTATTAAATGTTTCCAAAGATACTGATAATTTGATAACGAGCAAATTATACATCCTGAAGTGTACTCCTTGATAGAAACTTTGAAAGGCACTGCAGAAAACATAAAGTTAAGCAACATAAAAATGTGGCAGAGCATGCAATGAGTCACATTTTCTTCCTTGTCCTCTTTGACTCCCAGTATACGTGAGACTCAAGCTGACATCACTGTTGAAATCTTACCCAGTGCCTTCATGAGCGCGTGCAGCGCGGAGCAGAAAAGAGCAGCTGTGCGCTCGTAGCTGAGATCCAGATCCTGAACCATGTCCCCGACCAGCAGGCTGCAGTCAGAGTGAGTCAACAGAACTGTCAACACCGGTGGAGCCTGGCCAACAAGACAGGATTATAATGAAATACAGTACAAGCTCAGGGCAGCACAGGCTTAAGCAGACCAAGGAGGAAATCGGGTAAACCCTCCAGCAGTTATTTCTGTGTCCATTTTGGGTAAAAACAAAAACACTCATAACTACCTGTGATGCTGGCTGAGTCTCTGAAGGTTGAGTGATATGTCATTAAGCAGGTAGTCAGAGTTCTCATTGATCAGTTCCTTGAGGGAAGCGTATCCACAGACCTTATTGATGTTCCATATGGAGCTCAGCGCCGCCTGGCTGACCAGCAGCGTCTCCTCACCAGCTTTCTCCAGCACAGGATACAGCCAGGTCGTCAACAAGGGACGGAAATCGCGGCCCAGCGCCTGAGCACAGCAGGCCAAGGCCTCCAGTTGGATGCACAGCTGACAGATGTTGCTGTTGAGCTGGTGGATCGTGGATGCAGATCATTTTAGATGTTTCAGTAGCAGCCTGATGAAATTAGCTGTGTCGTTAACCCACTTCAGCCATCCAAACAGATGACCATCTAAGGTGAATTATGCAGATCACTAGCACAGTACACAGATTACCACTTCTGATTCCAGCCAGACTTGTTGTTACTTCATTCTAATCATGCAGTAACAACAAAGATTTATTCCTACTGGCTTTTTAAAATGTGCTTCTTCTATTCTAGAAAAACAAAACATGTTATCACAGGGTTTGCTTTTATTCAATGACATTTGTGTTGGCTGTGTCAGTTGCAGGCAAACATTTATCATTATTTTAAATCTATTTTTATGTTTTAGGATTTTGTAAACTGCCTTTTTTTCTCAGTTTACAATGTAAACTGCCTTTTTTTTTTATGTTAGATATTAGGAAATACCTTCAAATTAGTGCATATTTAACTTGTTACACTGCCTTAATGTTGCCTGCATGGGATCTCCTCATCAGCATATGACTGTACCCTGGATGATGATATGTGAGGAGCTTGAACTTACTATGTGCACGAGAAAATGCTAACTTCCTGGTTTGAGGCCGGATGTGGGGTTGCACATTTCCGGTAGCTTTACTTTGCGGTAAATCGCTACTCGAAGATATACTCCAAAATCATGTCCAAAACTTGAAAATGGAAAGATTGCGTTAAGTTCCAAAGAGCAGAAGGTGGGAACACTCACCACTGTTGTGTCACAAAAAAATCTAATGATAGATTTTGACGTTTAAAGATAGGCTGGTTAGCTCCCAGAGCTATCACTGACTCCACACACCAAGTTTCACCACGATCAGACCAAAATTCACTAAATTAGCCACAAAAGAAGACCACAAAAACACACAGCGGCGCAAATGCGCTAAAACAGAAATTGGTTTACCGTACCGATTATTTTCGCTGGTAGCCGGTAACCACGTGATTGACATTTAAAGAGTTTAGATCGATTGGTTGTTTGCATCACTCAACACAAGCAGAACTGCATCACTGCAGCATAAGACACATCGTCCACATTCAGAAGCACATCTCTGTATAGTGACTGGTCTTATTCTTTAAACAGGCAAATGTTCAGCATTCAAACTACAGGTGAACAACAGTCACAGATGTTTCCCGTTGTGTCCACACCTACACAGCATGTTAACAAACCGTGAAAAAAGCCACACAAAAAATGAACGATTGCTGGTGAGGGTTTCTATACATTAGTATGTATGAAGGGTATGTTGTGACTTACCTTCTAAATTAAAAAGTGCAGTACTGGATGTCCACGATGTCCACGCATCAAAAAAATAAAATTGGCTACTTGATTTCACCCATCGCTGGTTATTTTTACAACATAACACCGCAATAAACGAGGGACAGCTGAGAAATATAACATTTGAATCCCTTTTCTCCTTTGCTCTGAGGCGTGGGGGCAAAATATCGACAAGTCCATGAACATCATTTACAGATATATTGGGTAAATGACCAAGACATCTATAGAAATGTAAATCGACGCTTAATTCATTCATTTGGCTAACTTCTTTTGGACATTAAACAGGGCGCGAATAGGACACCGGAAACAAAGCTCCACACAGGATTTTCCGCACCGGAACTAGCATATGCTATCGTGCACATAGTCACTTGATTCGCTAACAGAAACTAATTTAGCTAGCTTAGCACACATGTCTTGTGGCAAGATATATGCACCTAAATGCTTTAAGTCATTGGCTGTTCTGCCAAATTGCCACCAAGCTGCAACTTTGTGAGCTGACTGTTTGGCGATTTTTGTGTTTTAGACAACAAAAAGAAAAGAAAAAGATCTACGGATTCAGGCTTTTCCTTACCTGTGGTAGTGGCATAGAATGACGTCACTGACATTGGTTTAATATGAAAACAAACTTTGTCAAACCAAAAAAAAACCAAAAAAGAAGAAGTGAGTCGGCGTGTCATCTTTACCGAGCACCATACATGTTTTGCACACAAAAAACAAGTATTGCCGAACAAAAGATAAATGTCCTTTTTTTTCCTACTTTCGCCGGCTGGTCGTTTGGCGTAAGACGTAAGAAGTGGCGCTTTGAATCTGAGCGCCCGAGTTCGAATCCCTCACGGACTCGCTGCCACGACCATTGCTTGGGGGCGGGGAGAAGCCAAGTCGCTTCTCCCTTTTCCTGCTCTTGCCAACTCCTCCGCCTGCTCTCTTATTACCTTTTATTACCGCAAAATACCCATGCTTGTCAGCTCTTCATTCCTCAACTATTTGCTGCTTATTACTCCACCTTCCACAACTTGCAACTTTCTCTCTTCAGGCTACCAACTCTGCCTTCATTTTTTCACACTGTCTCCGACACTTTTACATCAAATTATTACCACCTAATAAGCACAGTGACAGAGGGACCCCAGGCTTTTTTTCCGTAAGTTACATGTGTTTGTGTCCGTAACTACCGTCCTTAGCTAGGTCCTCAAATCTAGGCAGCTAAGATGACAACTGGGCTCTTCGGGGAAACTTGTTTTGTAAAGTTGCTTTAGCTAATCCGTAGAGGCCAATGAATTGACCGTGACTAAAGAAATGATGAGAAAAGCACTGGGTTGCTGTTGTTGCTCTCCGGTCACTGATGCTAGCTAAGAGGATGTAATAAAGGCAAGGTAGCAGAGATGAAAAAGGAGTGGTTGTTGATAAATAAGTGGAGAAAAAGGTGGGCAGGGAAAAAAAGCAGGTGTGAGTGTGTGAAATGTGAGTATTTGAGTGTAAAAATGTGTGGTCTCCTGCGAAAGGCTGGGTGCCCGATGTGCACCTTGCGCTCTTTAAATACAAGGATATTCCACGTTCTGCTATGTGGTGGGCTAGCAGGTTCATAACATAGAGGCTCAGGTTCGAGCCCTCGGCTCACCTGCCTCTCTATGTTTATCTGCTAGGGGGAGGTCCAGGCAGGGGATCTTGGAGTGAAAATTCCGAGGGATGAACCTTGTTCAGCCTGGACTTCCCCTGATTTTGATTTTTCTCTGTTTTTCTTTTACCTGCCAGCAACAAACAGCCCAGCCTGATTTATGGGACCTCCTTCTTGTCATGGCTACCAAGGACCACTCTTCTTCTGCCAACAAGTCATTGCCTGACAAATAATTATTTCCTATGTTTCCCTATGGGGTTTTTTAATCTCCAATATCTTTACATATCTTGCTAGATAGACTTCCCTCAACAGGGTTTACAAACGCCTTATCCTCTTTGTCCACTTCAAATAACTTTAAACAACTATTCTTAGATTTCTTGCAACATCTGCTGTCCTCTTGCACAGATTACGCTTTTTAAAAAACTAACAAACACTTTTTTTTAACGTCAACCCATTGTTGGAACTAGATAAATAAAGCATATATAAAAGTCACTACCAAAAACTCATTGCAGCTTCGACCTTGTTATAGGAATGTTGTTTGTGGCTCAAGATGACTTGATTTCATCCATGAAGGATACATTTGATATATGTTTTCACATATTATAGACCAACAAGTTATTATAGCAGTTTAAATACGAGCGATCGGAAGCATGTGCTGATCAGCTTCAGTTTCTTCTCTGAAGTTGCTCTATTTCTCTTCAGGTTTCTCTCAGACCAAGATTGAATGTGATGACAAGGGTGATGGATGGTGTGACATGTGCTGCTGGCCCACAGAACCAGGTGAGTATGCTGTCCATGTGCTCTGCAACAATGAGGACATCCAACACTCTCAGTTAAGATTAGTTTTCATGATTGTTGCCTCAAGACCTGAGATCATGGTGGTGGGCTTGTGATGGACACACTTTTCATGGCTGAAAGCTCTCCTGTAGAGGCTAAGCCCTCTCGATCAACAACACACCTGCCGCTAACTACGTGTGTCTACCTTAAATATCTTTACAAACTCAAAATGTGACCTCTAGCACCAAACGCTTGCTGCAGTTCTTGGTGTCAGAGGTGACACACAAGGTATCGGGTTTTAGGTGCAATTACTTTTTCATATAGGACCAAGTATGTTTGGATAGCTTTTTCCCCTTGAAAACTGCCGTTTAATATTACACATTCTTGTCTAATATTATAAATGTATTGATCTGAAACGTGTAAGTGTGACAAATATGGAATAAGATACGAAATCAGAAAGGAGGCAAATATTTTTTCACAGCGCTAAGTCTGTAAATGATCTTCTTTGGCTGTAGTAGATCTTTGACTTGTTCCTTTTTTAATTGTTTGTTTAAAATTGTTTTCTCTAGGTTAAGGCGTACGGTCCAGGCCTTCAGAGCAGTGGTCTGGCTGTTGGAAAACCCACTGAATTCACAGTTGATGCCAAGCAAGGAGGAAAAGCTCCTCTGAAAATTATAGCCCAGGTATATCTGGCTTTGTATATGACCACAAATATGTTAAATATATTGCATGTACCGTATTTTTCAGAGTATGAGTCGCACTTAAAATCCTTTAATTGTGCGCCTTATGTATGAATTCTGGTTGTGCTTACTGACCTTGAACCGATTTTATGTAATACACGGCGCTCAAAAATCTGTCAAAAAATGTTTTAGTACGACTTTGGTAAGCTACGAAGTCGCACCGCTTGATGGATTGTCGGAGCATCATGGTTACGTAGTCAGCAGCCTCGCGGAGTGATACGCGCTGCGCTTCAACATAATATTACTGTATTGTGTGTGGATAAGGACCCCAAAATGGCACCTGTTAAGAGACATGCTTACGAAGCGGATTTCAAACTCAAGGCTGTCAGTCACGCAGTAGAACATGAGAATAGAGCAGCTGCGAGAGATTTCAACATTAATGAATCAATGGTACGGAAGTAGAGGAAGCTAGAAGAAAGAGTTGAGTAAAGTTTGACTTATCTGACTGTTTTGTTTCGCTTAATGCGTTTTATAATCCAGTACGCCTCATGTATAAAACCAGACCTGTTCATCAACAGTGCGCCTTATGGTCCGAAAACTACGGTGTGTTAAATCTGATTGAACTAATCCCTTGTCTTCTGCACAGGATGGTGAAGTCAATTCTGTGGATGTCCAGGTTAAGGATAATGGCAACAGCACATACACCTGCACCTACACCCCACGTAAGCCTGTGAAGCAGACTGTGATGGTCTCCTGGGGAGACTGAGAGTCCATTCAGGGTGAGTATGCACTCACTTTCACTCTTGCATGCAGGGTTTGCCTTTTCTTCTCACTGAAAAGTCTCTTGAGTTTTGGTGTTTGTGCCCACAGATGAATATCGGAGCAGGCTGTCATCCAAACAAGGTGAAGGTCTCTGACCCTGGAGTGGCAAATACGGGCCTCCAAGCCTTCCAGCCAACATACTTCACTGTTGACTGCTCAGAGTCTGGTCAAGGTAAAGCTCCATAAAACTGTGTGTGTGAGAGTAAAGAGCGCAAACATATGCTCATGTCAAAGAAATATTCCAAACAACGATATTACAGGGAAACTTATTTAACCCACCTGCTGTTTGAGGCTAAAAATGACTGTAGAGCATTACCTGCAAAGGTAACATGCTAACACAGCCTTTGTCCTCTGCCATCAGGACAAAGGCTGTTTGCGTTTAGGCTATTCCAATGACATCCTTCAGGGTCAAAGTGGATCCTTCTCAAGGCAGAGGGACCAGGACTCAGCCGCAGTGGTAAGAATACCTGTACTGCCTCACAAAGTCAGAGAGTGCTAACAAAAAACAGTCCGTTTATTTAGTTTATTGGTCTATAATACGGTCTGAATGTTTTCCGTCATACTACGTGGAACAACTCTTCATAACACTTTTATGAAAATGTTTGACGAAATTGACAAGATCAAAATTCAAATCACAATGGCAAGGATTTAAAAACAAGAATAAACATGAATAAACAGGGTTATAGTTGGTACGCGAATGTAAACAGGTCCTTTTGAGCTGTCATTTGAACTGCGTACCAGTCAAAGCAGTAGTAGCAGCAGGCTGTGAATGACTTTGAAATCATCAGCAACCACACCAACACACACTGTTAAATATACACCTGTGCAACAGGCGAGAGAAGAAATGCTCACACATGCGGGCGTGGATTGTAGTTACTTTGTAGTTACTTTGTATTATGTGGGTTCTTATAAGACAAGGAAGCGTTCTTCTGGCTGTTATGCATCATATTAAATGGGAGAATGTGGATCGCTTCCCTTTCCCGTGACAGGGTCCCCTGGGAGTTGCGTGACCTACGGTGGAGATCACATTCCCAAGAGCCCTTTCAGTGGCAGCGTGGCAGCCATGCTGGACCTTAGCAAGGTCAAGGTGACAGGCCTGGGAGACAGTATGTACCTCTGTCATTGTTCTTGTACATCCACACCTTCTGACACCAAGCCTCAGGCTACATAAAGCCTAGTGATAACCTATGAAACCATCATTTGCTTTTAAATGTTTGTCTAAGCATGAATGTTTTTACGATGGCTTTCCCCCCCACCTTGTACAGTTGCCAGTATATTGATGTTTTCATTTAATTTTTTAAAATGAATCTAAGCTTTTCGAGCAGATCAGAGGTGTCAGTGTATTTTCTTTGGTCTCTGTTCTGGCAGAGATAGCTGTTGGCAAAGACCAGCTCGTGCTGGTGTTTGTTTCTTCCTCCCCATTATCACCACAGCTTTATTCAAAGAAGGTGATCTGATCTTTTGGCTCGTCTGTCCAATAGTGTAGATTTCTGGTGAGTATCAGCTGCGCTGGGTATGTAAATCGGGCCATCCAGCTGCGGTACTGATCCGACGCCACTTGTGCCAAAAATCCGGACAAATGTCGTTTGATCATGGAGCAAATCTGAGCCAAATAGACTGATCATTTTTTTCACATGGCGTCTCATCAGAGGAAACTTTTCCTTTTCCAAGTTCCTGTAGAACTGTCAGAAAAATCCTGGAAGCGCTGTCTGAATTCTGTTTTGAGACATGTAATCACAGACACATATTTCCCTTTTTTAGCAGAAAGGTTGGCCTGTGGATAAGCAGTTGTGATCTTGGACAGTGTGGGGAACTGCACAACGTTGAAGTTGTGCAGTTGTGTCTTAAAGAGATTGACCTTCACACAAAATGCTTTCATGTGCGCATAAAGTTGTGGTACAAGCTGCTCTTTCCCTCGTAGGCTCTTGTTCAGGGTGGTTAAATGATCAGCAAGATCAACTAAAAATGCAAGGTCTGCCAACCATAGAGGGTCATTCAGCTCATGAAGAGGTCGGTCCTTCTCTTTCAAAAATGGTCAATTTCTGACCTCAGGGAGTAAAGACGCTTCAGCGCGGCGCCGCGGCTTAGCCAGCGCGCCTCCGAGTGGTAGAGTAGATCCCCATATTCAGCATCCACTTCAGAAAGGAAAGCCTGAAATTCTCTGTGCTACAGTCCTCTTGCTCGAATTATGTTGACACTTTTTACAATAGTGTTCATTACATCTCCAAGATTGACTGTCTTGGCACAAAGGGCTTCTTGGTGAACAGTACAGTGCATTTTAACAGCCTCACCTCCAGCCTCTTTCACCTCAGCGCACATCATAGACGCCATTCCTTTGTGTGCACCTGCCATAGCTGGAGCCCCGTCTGTTGTATCTGCACACAGCTTGTCCCATTTAAGTCCCATTTTGTCAGTTGAGTCTGACACAGCTTCAAAAGTATCCATACCCGTTGTTGTGCCTTTTAGACTCTTAAGATCGAGCAGCTCCTCTGTAACTCCACATCTTGCGATGAGTTGGGCCACCTCATAGCTGCTATTGGAGCCTTTTCCTGGACTTTTTGAGCACAAAAAAATACTGTTGCTGACCCTGCAGGACAGCTACTATTTACTTTACTTTCTGCTCTCGCTCAGCACCAGTGTAGGATGCATAGACCTGATGTTTGGTTTCATAATGACGTCGTACATTATACTCTTTCATAACTGCCACAGTTTCAGTGCAGATAAAACAGACACTTCCCCTTGAATTCTTTGAAGAAATATTCACTCTCCCACCGTGTCTGAAATTTTCTGCACTCACTTTCTACCTTTCGCTTCTTTGGTTCTGCCATGTTTAGTAACTTGGGGTAAATTTCTTCTAGGATTGTCCTTTTTGGTGGAGCAACTGCCTTGATCAACAGTAGCTTCCCCTGGTGTTAAAACTAAGAAGTGCAATACACTCAAGCAAAAGTTGAAGTGCGGGCCATATTCTATTCTATTTATAAAATTTCTTGCGGGCCAATTAAAAATGGGCCGCGGGCCGTAGTTTGGACACCCCCGCTATAGACATTAGCACACACTCCAACAGGTTTTCATCCTCTAGAGTCACTTGGATGACAATGAAAACACTACGTCCAGATAAACTCCGTGTATATAGTGTATTATCTTACAAAAAATACAAACAAATATAAAATAAGTATTTTATTTTCTAAATGTAATGCTTCCTTTTAGGAGGAAGGTGGAGGAGCAGCTCCAGCAGAGCAACACCAGAGGTGTGTGGAGAGGACCGAACACCATCACTGGACGGAGCACTGTGAGCGGAGGGGGTCCAGAGTCTGGAGACCAGGTTCTGGCTAACAGATTGAACCAGTTGTTTAACAGGTTTGATTCAGTAGCACTTCCCTCCCCCATCCACCAGAGCTCGTCACACCTCTCTGCAACCCCCCATAGCACCGGGGACATGAAATGCACCTCACCTGTCCCCCTTTTCCTTTTCCTTCAACCACTCTACTGGGTCTAAGTCGTCTCCACCTGCTACGGCGGCTGAGATCCTTTGGGGTGAAATAAACCTCATGAGGAATGATTTTGAGTTCAACGGGGAATTCTATTTACAGATTAAGGGTACGGCAATGGGGAAAAACTTTGCCCCAGCCTATGCCAACATCTTCATGGCAGAGTGGGAGACCTCTGCATTGGAGAAATGTGTTAAAAAGCCATTATATTATTATCGATTCTTGGATGATATCTGGGGGGTTTGGCAACATCCTGAGCGAGACTTTGAGGTGTTTTTGAGGACTCTTAAATAATTGGTTGAAACAACAAAGGGAAAGGAGAGTCTTCTAATATGACAATCGTTTTGCAATTGTTCATCCAAACACTTTTTTCTCTGTTTCCAAAAAACAAACACACTCATCTAAGAAAAATTCATTGGACTAAAGTTTGAATGCGCATGCAACATGTTTATTAAGACTGTCTAATGTCTGCGACGCTATCTTCTCCCACGTCTGCGAACACCGGAGGCCTTGTGGGGTCTCCTGCCTCTGCGAACGGGGAAAGTAGACCTCGCATGTTTGCGTCTATACCTGCGGAGAGCGGAAGCTGCTCCATTTCATGGGTTCTATTTATGGACTCACGGGACAACATTAGTTATGTCACTGATGTTGCCACTTGTGGTGATGCTATACCTTGTTTATAGCATAATATCTGAACTGTGATGTCATTGTGAAGTCACCCTGCAATGTGATATCAACTGAAAGCTCATAACTGAAGCAGATTAGTCATTTTGTTGTGACCATATAACCAAGCATGCCGACATGAGGAGTCGCGAGTAAAAGGAGGAATATGCACAAAATTCCTCCTTTTACGCACGATTCCTCATGTCGGCATGCTTGGTTACATGATCACAATAAAATGACTCGCAAATATGTTTTAAATGGATGATTCCTCATTTGATGGAGAATCATCCATTTACACATTTCCTGAGTCCTAAATTTGATGCCAGTGAACCTTTCTGAAAAGCCCCCAAATCCCCTATGAGCAAGCACTTGGCGACAGCGGGGAGGAAACCCCCCCCCCTTTAATGGGGGGAAACCTCCGACAGAACCGGGCTCAGGAAGGGGTGGCCATCTGTTGCGCACAGGCGGCGTTTAAATGTAATATATGTAAAGTTCCTCGTTTTACTCGCAACTCCTCATTTCGGCATGCTTGGTTACATGATCACAACAAAATTACTCAAAAAGATGTTTTAAATGGATGATTCCTCATTTGACGGAGTCTGGAGGCAAGGATTTCAGTCTCTGGATGTGCAAAGCTGGTAGTAACATACCCTAAAAGACTGGCAGCTGTAATTGCGGCAAAAGGTGGTTCTACAAAGTATTGACTCAGGGGACTGAATAATTACGCACACCCCACATTTCAGTTATTTATTTGTAAAAAATGTTTGGAATCATGTATGATTTTCGTTCCACTTCTCTCGTGTGCACCACTCTGTATTGGTCTTTCACGTGGAATTCCAATAAAATTGATTCATGTTTGTGGCTGTAATGTGACAAAATGTGGGAAAGTTCAAGCGGGCCGAATACTTTTGCAAGGCACTGTATTAATAAAGAATAACTTATAATATATGCAACGGAGTCATGGTATTTATTCGTTTACAGTGTGCAGTGCAAATGTGACTGATCTTTGAAGTGTTATTGTTACAAACGCTGATTGGAGACCTTCCTTGTTTGTCCTCGTTTGTTTCAGGTTCCACAAGTGATTTACAGAATTGATGTAAATTTCATTCTTTAATACTTTAGCTTGATTTATTTCACCAAGTTATTAATCACATAAGCTGTGACAACACCCTCTATTAGTCCATAAACTACTACACCTGTACCAACACCTACTAGTCAACCAAACACTACTCCTAAATCTTTTTAAAAAAAAACATTCCCAGGCAATAAAACAGTGACAGACAGTAACCATTACAAACACTAAAGCTTGATGTGGCATCAAGAGTAAAAGATGAACTTTCTTTACATACATATATGTATAATATGTATATATGTATATGTATATACATATAGATATATATGTGTGTGTGTGTGTATGTATGTATATATGTACATACATACACATATACATATATGTGTATGTATGTATATATATATATATATATATATATACACACACACTTAAAATTCTCGCAAATGTTCTTGCAGCTTCTGACTGAATTTGATGGTTTGTTCAGGTGCAAACTTGAGTCAGCGAGTCGCAAAAATGTATGACACACATGTGACAGGTTTTATTTCATGTTTAACAGAACAGCAGCAAACACATTTTGGACACTTAAAGAAACTGAAGCCAAAGATCTAAATGAGCAAAAAAAAAAAAAACAAGATTTAGTAAACTGTTAACAGCTGTCAGGTACCTCCTGATGTTAACTAAATTAATAGGGACAATTTCTCAATAATATTTTCACATAAAAGATAAAATAGTAACAAGATCAAAACGGTGCTCTCCATCGGCCTGTACAAACAAAAACAGAAGCACTAACTGAAAGGCTGGGAGACAATTCATCAAAGAAGACATATATAACTTACAACAAAAGGTGCCAGAAGGCGATTAGTTTAGTTTCTGAACTAGTAGGATCAATAACAATGGCTTGTTCTCCAGTAGATCAGGTCCATCAGTCAGAAACGGAGCCTGGAGACGTGTGAGACAAAGTCTTTGTAGCTCTTTGTCGACGTTCCTCATAATACTTCTAAAAAAACAGAAAAGTGAGAAAACAAACATCGTTAGGCCAACAGTGTGATTTTGTGTGCTGAATCGTGTATATGTATGTGCGTGCGTACCTGCAGGTTGTCGTAGTGTTTCTGGCTGCAGCAGTGGAGTTCCTTGGCGGTCTTCTCATTCAGGCAGAAAACAGAGCAGATGTTACAGAAAAATCCTGATTTAGGGACCACAAACTCCTGACCTGCAGAGAAGCAGAAACAGGAAGATTAGACAAGTATTAACAACAAATTTGAATTTAGAGAGTGTGTGTGTGTGTGTGTGTGTGTGTCTGACCGATGGGGCTGTTAGGGTTGAACTGAGGCAGTCTGAAATCTGCTACAACACACGGAGACTGAGCGCGAGATCGCTTTGCCTCAGGTCCGACAAGCTCCCTCCTGCGTTTTCCCACAACTGAAAATGAAAAGAGCGACACGTTAATCATCAACAAATCTGCTACAGGACCCACTGGGTTTATAAAATATTTAAACATTAAATTATAACTCAATAATAATTGAACAAATGATTTCGATTTACTTGAAAAGCTGAAACATTCATCGGCCACTTTATTAGGTACACCTGTTTGACTGCTCGTTAATGTAAATCTCTAATCAGCCAATCACATGGCAGCAACTTAGTGATTTATGTATGTAGACATGGTCAGATGACCTGCTGAAATTCAAACTGAGCATCAGAATGAAGAAGAAAAATAATTTAAGTCACTTAAACGTGGCATGTTTGCTGATCTTAGCGTTTCAAAAAGTGTTGATCTGCTGGGATTTTCCCACAGAAGCATCTCTAGGGTTTACATAAAATCGTCTGAAACAGAAAATATCCAGTGAGTGGCAGTTCCCTGGAGGAAATGCATTTTTGAGTTCAGAGGAGAATGAAATAACTGCTTCACGCTGATAGGAAGGCCAGAGCAAGTCAAACAACCACTTATTACAATGCACAAGAGTATCTCTGAACACACAGCACATCCAACACTGAAGCAGATGAGCTACAGCAGCAGAAGACCACACTGGGTTCGACTTCTCTAAGCTAAGAACACAAAACTGAGGGTACAATTCACACAGGCTCAGCAACGCTGTAAAATAAAAACGCTGCCTGGTCTGTTGAATCTCAGTTTCTGCTGTGACATTAGGATGGTAGGGTCAGAAATCTTGGATCCTTGATGGTGTGGGATATATTCATCACACCAACGGAGCATTTTTTAAACACCACATATGTAAAATATATTACTACCACCAGGCTGAATGTCTGTAGCACAGCAGGGAACACAAATATGAGATCAGAGCCATAAAATATCACAACTTTTCTTTTTACATTCAGTTTACTGTGTTTTCGCTGTCAGAGCGGTGTATTTTGCTGATTTAAAGCAGCTCTTTGTACCTTTAATGTCGGCCATGCTCCATCCATCCTTCTCCTCTCCCTCCTGTGTCTCGTCATCAGGACACTTGGGCTCTGGCTGCCGTCCAGCAGGGGCGGCTGCAGCATCGGGCTGGGTCACTGCTTCCTCCTCGGTCCTCTGGCTCTCCGCCTGGCAGTCACCTTTGGTCACTGCATCTGTCGATTCTGCGGTCTTCTTGGTTTTCATTTTGAGGTGAACTTTGTTCTCACCAGAGTCTTGCAGACGCTGTTTCAGGCTCTTCAAACTGAATTTAAAAGCAAAGATGCCAGTAGGTTACCATGAAAAGAGGTTTGTTGTCACAAAATGTTAATGTGAAATAAGAAATTCCATTTCAAATTTCTAATCTAGAGTTGCTTCTATCTAAATCACATTCTTCTCTTTTTGCATCTTTGGGAACTGTTTACTATAGACGACCTTGAGGAGTGTATAGTATATTTGACTCTGCCACTAAACCTGAAATAGAAAGATACTCACGACTCAATACGTCCAGCTTTACTCCTATGAAGAGGAGAGAAAAAAGCACAAGGTCAGACAAACATGAAGACACTTTAAAGAAAATGCAAAAACACAGTGTAAAATAAATTTCCTCTTTTTCTCACTTCTGATTGTGGGACACACTTACCAAGAAGATAAATAGTCCTTGGTGACATTGCTCTCCATCACCTGTGTTAATCCACCAGGTTCGGCCATCTCAATGCATATCTGAGAAAACAGAAAGGATGTTTGAGCAACACAGTGGTACTCAACGGGTGTGCTACAGGCACGATTTGTATTGTACAGGGCAACAAAGAATTTGTGAAAGTAACAGGATAGAGGTCCTGGCGAGTTTGTTTAGGCAAAGAAAAATAAATCTTGGGGTTTTAAACTTGCAAATGGAAAATAGGTGCAAACATATTTCTCTACTTTTGCAAAGTTTTTGATTGAACAATAAAACCACTGAGCAAGAAACACTAAAAGAATAACTTAGTGCTGCCTCAAACTGCAGGGATCTCCCCTGCTAGATGGGCCAGGACAAAAGGCTGAACAGGTCATAAGATTACTACTTGGTTGAGAACTGTGTTAAGTTAAAAAGACTTAGACTTAGTGTTAAAAAAACACAAAGTCTCCTTCAGACTCATTTAAAATGTTTCTCAATATTAAAAGAACAGCAGACACCATGACAAGCCTTGCAGCCTTCTGTAAAACATAAAAAAGTTGCACGTGTTTATGAAATCGTACCCTGTTGGCAAGCGGCAAGAATCTGACAAAAGCAGCAATGGACGCCACCGCGTCCATGATCATCATGAGAAGGTCCACATTCACCTCGGAGACCTCCACACTCAGCAGCCGGTCCTCCAGAGCCTCAGACTCTGGAACATGCTGAAAAACAACCAGCGTTAAGATCAGGGAGACCCGAGCCTGCTGCTTTTACAAGACACATTTATGTGACTGCTGACTTACAGTGTTGCTCCATTTCATCATGCTTCTATACATGCTCTCCTGTGAAAAGAGTAGAAGATGAAAGGGGATTACATCAATCACTGATCCTCTGTTTGTACAATAAATACTGAATAACTCTCCTCCTGGTTAGAGTGTTTTTAATGTTCTATTGACCACATTTAATAAGATAAATATTGGACTCCACTGTAAGTGAGAAGTAACTCGATCCTGGTTTGCATCTTTGTGGCAAAGGATTCATACTTCAGGATAGTAACGACACAACATATAACCAAAGTTTTGCAGGAACTATTTGATGCTATTTGAACTATTTGATGCTATTTGAGTGTCAGTGTCAGGTCTGACGGTGCCCCGACCGGCGACCTGTGTGTATGTGTGTGTTTGTTCTCCTCTCTCTCGCTCTGTTTTTTCCTCTCCGGCTCCGCTGCGATTGTTACGCGGTCGCGTAGCAACGGGAGATCTCCGACCCGGAAGTGCTGCCGCTCTGAGCTGTCCCACCTGCGACTGATTCCTCGCCAGCTGCTGCCAATCGTCCACCGTCGTTGGCAGAGCTATTTAATGGTGTGGCTGAGTGACAGACAGCGCTGGAGTATTGCACCAAGCCTGGTAGTGACTCGAGCTCAGCAAGGGTAAAGCAAGTGTTTGATAGCGGAGGGAGGCTAATCGCGGCTGTTTTGCCTTTTCTCAGGAAGCGAACGAGACGGAGAGACGGAAGGAGAGACGTCACTGATTCACGGGAGTTGTGTGGACACACGAGGGGAGACGGGGAGAGGAGCACTGAAGGGACTTGCACTATGGATAACTGTGGATTGGCTTCACTGTAAATAAAGACACTGTTGAACTTTAACGAGAGGTCCGCGTCTGGGTTCACTAACTCACCATCCTTAACACTCAGTGACTTTCCGCAACAGTTGTCAGACCTCAATTCCTCTTAACATGTAGCTGTGGAGAGAGTTCTCAGAAAGGTCCTGAATAGCTGGCCCACAAGGAAACTTGAGATGGGAAACGCTGAAGCTAGAAGGTTAGCAGCGACTGAAGTTTCAAAATAAGTAAGGGCATTACTTAATAGTCAGTAAAACACTCTATAACCTATGTCTGGGTCTTTAAAGTTTACACAGGGCTGACTTCACAAGAAGCTCTGTGGAAATTTAAAGTGGTGGCGGAATGACGTGGGTTGTCGCCTATGAACAGAAAAGTGGATAAAGTTCATGCAGCTTTTGTGCTGCTGTTGCAAAAAGGAAGGAACAAATACAGACAAAATAATAATAAATACCTGATTTGAAATTCATGCACATTTTTAGTTTTTCCATTTCTTATTCAGATATTTATCAATAAGTGACTTATATGCATGTATATATTGTATATATTGTGCTATTCCTTACTTCTTGTATCTTGTATCTGTCTTTGTTACTGTTTGTACTGTAACCAATATATTTCCCCCAGGGATCAATAAAGTATTCTGAGTCTCATTCTATTAATATTAGCCCAGAGAAGGATGATGCTGTGCTCACTCCTTAGAGGAGGAATCTGTTTTGATTGGGATCTGAATAGTTTGAGTGAAACAGGAGCATGCCCCTGATTTAACAGCCCCCGATTGCTCCATTTTCATACCTCACTTGAACCAGGAAGCATGTCTTGTAAAACAATGTGGATTCTGAGCGTCCACTCTCCAACAGTAACTGGATTTTTGAGGTAATCTCTGGCGAAATCGCAGCACGTATCCCAGCTGTTAAAAAACACAAAGGCCTGGAGGGGAAAAATGATGCAGAGGAAACATTCAATATTAATCATTAAATTGAATTAAATTTGCAAATGCAAATTTCTCTGTATCAGCCTGCTGGGTCTACTCCTCACCCTCCTCTGCAGTGATAAAACGATTATGTTGTAGTACAGAGTCTGAACCGTCTGATCAGGGAAGTAACGCCACACCAGCTTGGTGACATCCTCCTGTCTGTAGTTTCCTTCTGGCAAACCGGTCAACATGATCGTGGAGAACGTAGAACCTTGAGATTGGGCTTTCTACAAGACACAAGGTTCAAGAACCAAAGTTTATTTGAAGAGAAACTTTGCGGTACTTTTAAAAATATATATATTACTATTACTGACCACATAGAGAAGACAAAATGAAACCAAGTTTAGCAGAAAAAAAGAAACGTGGTTTTTGAGGTGAGTATTTGGAAAAATGGACACCTCTTGGTATTTACTCAAGGATTCCTGTTTAACACATGAAACCTGGGTTTATAAAATGCACTCACCTCAATGTCATCAGGTTCACTGACAGTTAAATACTCTAGAAGTGTAAAACAAACACAGTTAGTAACAGTCAACACTTTATATCTGGAGGTTAATTTTAGTTTTCAGCTGTTTCTCTCACCTGGGATTGTGAACCAAGGAGAGACAGTGGGGAACACAAAGGGACTAGTTGTCATTGTGATCCAATATGGTGAAGTGCTGCGTTGTGGGACGGTAATATCTTCTGTTGGGACAGTTGCACCATCAACAGCAACCTCGCTGTCTGGCAAAGCTTTGTCTGGCAATCTTGGTGCTGCACAAGCAAAAATAAGTTTTGTTAAAATTTTTGTGGGGGAAAGAAAAGGAAAAATGAGTGGTGCAAAACAGGTTTTTAATGTTTACAATGATCCAGTAATATCAATGTTTTGACTTTTATTTTAACTTTAAGCACCTTTACAGATACCCAAGGTATCATAGACATCACTGACATATGTATTATTGTGCGATCTACTGTACAATATAAAGCGCCTTGAGGCGACTTCTGTTGTGATTTGGCGCTATATAAATAAAATTGAATTGAACTGAATTGAATTGAACATCAGAAAAACAATGATTAGTGGGTTAGATCAAATGCCAGACTGAAAAAGTGCAGTTTAAGTAATGGCTCTGGTTCATGTGTCTACGGCAGAGACAAGCAGAAGGGAATCGACCACTGATGGAGCAAAGATTTCTGGAGGGGCCAGAAAAGAGGTCAGAGAGATAATAAGGCAAATGAGCATCAAAGGATTTGTGGGAACGAGAATCACAGTGTTAGTGGATAAAAGTTGAGGGAATGTGTCACAATGACTTATTGTGAACAACAATAAATCAGCAGTTTTGTCTTCACTTTATCCACAGCCCAGGGGAGAACTGAAAAATATATTCATGAGTGTTTCACAAACAGAAAGCGAAAGAAAGGTCTTACCAGATGAACTTCCATTAACTTAACCTATCTTTTTTTTTCTCGTTTAAATCATATTTGTTTAAAATCCCATTTAAAAAAAAAACACTTACGCAGTGAGGTACATCCACCGTGTGGTATTTTCAGCCTTGACAATTTGTGGCCGGTGGCCCGTTTTAGAAGGCTGTACCAAACGCCAAGGCGATCAGCATCACGAAGAGACTGAAATTCGATAAACACCTGAAACACAAGAAAGAAAATTTCTTCTGAACATTTTAATTTCACATTGTAAATGTTAGAAAATAAGTGCTAAGCACACGTGGAAAGAGTGAACTAAGTACAGCTTTATTGTGGAGTTCACTGGATTCAAAAGTCAGAAATCCTGGCTCAATGATGCACTGGAGCCATGCTCAACATGACCCCTGCACTAATACTGTAATGTGATAAATACTAGTGCACATGAGCATATGAAGAATTGCTCAGCGAGCAGCTTATCGGCAGTCTCTCTTTACTATCTCTATAGTTTTGCAGTTGTGCTTTCCTCAAGATAAGTAGCATCCAAATCTAGACACATTATCTCTTTTTAAGGATGGATTTATGAAGGTTGGTGCATGTCATTTAGTTTGGTGTGTAAGCAGTTAATCTGTCAATTTTTCCGTATGGTTAAGATTACACTTACACAAGCACATATCTCATACAGCCTTTCACAGACTTCGAACACATGCACTTGTTGGCATTTATGAGTGTGTTTATACCTTGTTGAGAAGAAGCAGGTAGTTTCTTACACAATCCATTTTTTCCAAAGCTTCTCTGAGATCCCGGGACTCGCCTGGCGAGATGTTCCTGATGTAGATTATTCGTGCTCCATTGTCAGTCACTTGCTGCTTCGAGAAAACCGGGTTAACATGAAAAAAACAACAACCCACAAACAATATGACATTCCAAACATTCTTATACTACAGTTCCAAGATCAAGGTCATAAGTTTGCACTTATATTCACACAGCAGGTACGCACCCTGGCAGCTATCTTCATTATCCAAACAATTTATAATTGCAGCTCTTGCTGTTTTTGATAACACTGGTTGAAAAAATATTTAAACTAATGTACACACAGTGCTGTGAAAAACGCATTTGGCTCCTTCCCAATTTCGTAATTTTTTGCACAAGTTTCAAATCGTTAAACAAATGTTTAAAAAAAAATACAAAATGCCTTTTTAAATGAGGATTTAATTTATTCCAGGAAAAAAGTTCTCCAAACCTTTCCTAGCCCTGTGTGACTATCTGAAAAAACGGGTATGTCCCCATTTTTCAAGGTGTTTTGACTTGGATGTGAGTGCTTCCAGTTATGACTTTATACTCTGACCAATAAATCTAAAGGTATTCTAGTGTAGTCTTTGTTTCTGAGATATGTGCGTTACTTACATAGCATAGCCGTTTCATCAGAGACTTATAAAACTCAAGCTGAAAGAAAAAAAACAGTTAAAAATCATTACATCACTTCGGATTCGGTTTGATTTATTTCAGCTTAAAGATATTTTTTTTCTACAAAAAGAAATATTTGTTTACATTTATAATCACACTTTAAATAAACAAGCAGAAACAAATATTTTCAAATAATTTTAATAACATCTGTCACAACAGTAGATTGCATTATCTACACACAGTGCTTACCGGCGTCATTAAAATGTTGCCCTTCTCAACCTGCAGTCGAAGTTTAGACCCGTTGAGAATAAAATCATGTTTTTCTGATGCTAGCACGATGTTTTTAGCTGCCACTGCTGTCGGCATGAGGGCAAAAGCCTGAAGGAAAAACAAACAACCAAACACTGATTTTTACTGAATGATCATGAAGACAGGCACTCACAAAATATGTATTAACTAACTAAATGTTAGTTAGGTGGTCTTAGAAAAGATATTTAGAGCGCCATTAAAATGAAGGTCATAACCCAGCCCAATGCAAACTGGTGCTTACCATGCGTGCCTGTGGTATAACGTAGAGCGTGTCGTCGTAGTACAGAATAGTTCTAGATATGTGTGTTTCCACACGAAGAGAGGTTGAAACAGACTAAACTAACACACACGTGTGTGTGTGTGTGCATGTGTGCACGTGTGTGTGCGCGTGAGTACAAAGCTAAAGCACGAAAATGAGTGCGACTGTTTGCGGATGGCACGTTATCTAAACACGGTGAAACAGCAAAGTCAGAGAAGAAGAACAAGCACCACAGCAAGCTCTGCGAGCCTGCTGCCAGTGTGAAATGACACATTTGTGGGCGCTTCCCATGGCGGCGGCATGAAAAGAAGAAAAGGAGAAAGGATGGATGAGTTGGTGCTTAGCGGTGTTGTGCTAAAAAAATGATCGTCTTCCAAAAACCGATCGCTCGTATTTAAACTGCTATAATAACTTGTTGGTCTATAATATGTGAAAACATATATCAAATGTATCCTTCACGGATGAAATCAAGTCATCTTGAGCCACAAACAACATTCCTATAACAAGGTAGAAGCTGCAATGAGTTTTTGGTAGTGACTTTTATATATGCTTTATTTATCTAGTTCCAAAAATGGGTTGACGTTAAAAAAAAGTGTTGTTAGTTTTTTAAAAAGCGTAATCTGTGCAAGAGGACAGCAGATGTTGCAAGAAATCTAAGAATAGTTGTTTAAAGTTATTTGAAGTGGACAAAGAGGATAAGGCGTTTGTAAACCCTGTTGAGGGAAGTCTATCTAGCAAGATATGTAAAGATATTGGAGATTAAAAAACCCCATAGGGAAACATAGGAAATAATTATTTGTCAGGCAATGACTTGTTGGCAGAAGAAGAGTGGTCCTTGGTAGCCATGACAAGAAGGAGGTCCCATAAATCAGGCTGGGCTGTTTGTTGCTGGCAGGTAAAAGAAAAAACAGAGAAAAAATCAAAATCAGGGAAGTCCAGGCTGAACAAGGTTCATCCCTCGGAATTTTCACTCCAAGATCCCCTGCCTGGACCTCCCCCTAGCAGATAACATAGAGAGGCAGGTGAGCCGAGGGCTCGAACCTGAGCCTCTATGTTATGAACCTGCTAGCCCACCACATAGCAGAACGTGGAATATCCTTGTATTTAAAGAGCGCAAGGTGCACATCGGGCACCCAGCCTTTCGCAGGAGACCACACATTTTTACACTCAAATACTCACATTTCACACACTCACACCTGCTTTTTTTCCCTGCCCACCTTTTTCTCCACTTATTTATCAACAACCACTCCTTTTTCATCTCTGCTACCTTGCCTTTATTACATCCTCTTAGCTAGCATCAGTGACCGGAGAGCAACAACAGCAACCCAGTGCTTTTCTCATCATTCTTTAGTCACGGTCAATTCATTGGCCTCTACGGATAGCTAAAGCAACTTTACAAAACAAGTTTCCCCGAAGAGCCCAGTTGTCATCTTAGCTGCCTAGATTTGAGGACCTAGCTAAGGACGGTAGTTACGGACACAAACACATGTAACTTACGGAAAAAAAGCCTGGGGTCCCTCTGTCACTGTGCTTATTAGGTGGTAATAATTTGATGTAAAGTGTCGGAGACAGTGTGAAAAATGAAGGCAGAGTTGGTAGCCTGAAGAGAGAAAGTTGCGGAAGGTGGAGTAATAAGCAGCAAATAGCTGAGGAATGAAGAGCTGACAAGCATGGGTATTTTGCGGTAATAAAAGGTAACAGAGAGCAGGCGGAGGAGTTGGCAAGAGCAGGAAAAGGAGAAGCGACTTGGCTTCTCCCCGCCCCCCAAGCAAGGGTCGTGGCAGCGAGTCCGTGAGGGTTCGAACTCGGGCGCTCAGATTCAAAGCGCCACTTCTTACGTCTTACGCCAAACGACCAGCCGGTGAAATTAGGAAAAAAAAGGACATTTATCTTTTGTTCGGCAATACTTGTTTTTTGTGTGAAAACATGTATGGTGCTCGGTAAAGATGACACGCCGACTCACTTCTTCTTTTTGGTTTTTTTTTGGTTTGACAAAGTTTGTTTTCATATTAACCAATGTCAGTGACGTCATTCTAAGCCACTACCACAGGTAAGGAAAGCCTGAATCTGTAGATCTTTTTCTTTTCTTTTTGTGTCTAAAACACAAAAATCGCCAAACAGTCAGCTCACAAAGTGCAGGTTGGTGGGAATTTG
>NW_020328064.1:0-8944 GCF_001858045.2 Oreochromis niloticus | reverse complement strand
TCTGGAGACCAGGTTCTGGCTAACAGATTGAACCAGTTGTTTAACAGGTTTGATTCAGTAGCCCTTCCCTCCCCATCCACCAGAGCTCGTCACACCTCTCTGCAGCCCCCCATAGCACCGGGGACATGAAATGCACCTCACCTGTCCCACTTTTTCCTTCTCCTTCAACCACTCTACTGGTCTAAGTCGTCTCCACCTGCTACGGCGGCTGAGGTCCTTTGGGGTGAACAGGACACTCCTAAGGACATTTTATGACACTGTGGTGGCGTCGGCTATTTTCTATGCTGTGGTCTGCTGGCGTGGTGGAATGGCAGAGAGGGACAGGGGGAAACTCAACAAGCTGGTCAGGAGGCCAGCTCTGTCCTGGACTGTCCGCTGAAGTCCATCGAGACCGTACGAGCACTGAGCAGCTCCTTCAGCAGTGGACTTTTACGCCCACAGTGTAGGAAGGAGCGCTACCGCAGGTCATTCTTACCAGCAGCTGTCAGACTCTATAATGCAGCTTAACATTCCTTTGGTCATCTTACTCAGCAGCTTGTTAGTTTACTCTACATTTTATACATATCGCCGTACAATTTTTCTATACATATTCTGTACATTGTTACCTGTATATACGAACTTCGGTTGCTTACGTTCATAGGACCACCCTGTGTCTTCCTTTGATATTTTATTTTCCCTTGCTGTAAGGGTTAGAAATTTCTGATCCGTGGGATTATAAAGGTTTATTCTATTCTATTCTATGTTTTATATTTGTTTGTATTTTATTTGTATTTTCTTCTGCTATCTGTACCTCTGCTGAGGAAACGCAAAATTTCCCGCGTGGGATCAATAAAATCTTATCTTATCTTATCTTATCTTATCTTATCTTATCTAACAGAATGAACCTTTTGGGATTTAGTTACCTAGTGATTGAGCATGCATCAAGACATAACTGGACCCAGTTTGCACTTTTGTTTGTAGGGAGTGACACGTCACGGTGTAAGAAATTTCACTTTTTGTTCCAGTTTCTTACATAAACACCCTCATCCTTATACAAATATTATACTCGCTCCAAAATTAGTAAATCTAGCAACATCTGTGTCTGAAACACGTTTCTAATATGATTAGATCAAATTTGCACTTTCCTGAAAAGAGAGTGACACGTCCAGTTGCATAAAACCTTTTTCTATAGACATTAGCACACACTCCAGCAGCTTTTCATCCCTTTGAACCCAAAGAGTCATTGCTCAGGACCCCAAACTTTCTAAATGTAATGCTTCCTTTGATGAGAACAATGTTTTTCACTTTCTGAAATGCAGTTGCAGAAAACCTGAGCTAAACCTGAGCTATGTTATTTTCATCTGGAATGGCTTATTCTTTAGGTTTTTCTACTCATATATTATCCACCCTCTGTTTTAGACTTGCAAAGATTTTCCCAGCAATTCCATGTGTTTTATTGCCCCATGAAAAAGGTAAGATGAGTGAATTTAGGTTTTTAAAAAATGTTTTAGGAAGGAACACAAGGAGATTTTGAAAAAAGTACAACCACTTAGGCAAAATTCTCATCTTTATATGATTAACTCAATGAGTGATTTAGGAAGCGTATTCCAGAACTGTTTACTTGACTGAAGCTCAGATATTAAGGGAGAAAAGTTAGATTTTAATAGAGAGGAATAGCTTTTTGTAACCTGAATGCCCAGATAAGTGAGCTTCTCATAAGCCATACTTTTTTTAACCCAATTTAAATCTTTCTAATATTTCAAACAAATAGGGCCATTCGATCTGGTCCAATGCCTTCTCAGCGTCGCGTGCCAAAACTGCCAACTCTTCTTTAGGTCTGGCAGTGGAGTAAATAGTGGAGTCCCGCTCTATCTGCCATTCCCGAACAGAGATGAGCAAGTTTCTCCGTGACTGCAGCTGCCAGTCAAAGCTGTAAGATGAGGTTTTAGCCCAATTGAACAGCCTTGTGTTACATGATGCAAAATACATCCTGAAATTATGATGATAGAGCAAGCCAAGTAGAAGCAACTAAAAAAAAATGAAGATAAAAAAAAAATATTCAGGTTGTACTTATTGTACTTGTATGTGTGTGTGACTTTACAATGTGAAAAGGCATTATGGCTCCTTAGAGGAGCTTAACTGCAAATCCTGCTCAGTGTGAGGAGCAGCAGTGATGGTTTAGACATTTGTTGGCACATGAGTGGCTGATGCGAATTTGAAGTCAATTGAGACAAAATGTAGAAAGAAAAGGCCAAATGACGGGATGTAAATAATGCATTAAAGATTGTCTTTTTCTTTAAAAAAAGCTTGAGTGTGTGCATGTACTTTCTATTAATGATGTGAATATTGAGGACAAGGCTGTGCTTATTAGGTGCTAATAATTTGCTGTAAAAGTGTGGGAGACAGTATGAAAAAATGAAGGCAGAGTTGTTAGCCTGAAGAGAGAAAGTGCAGGTTGTCCAAGGTGGAGTAATAAGCGAGCAAATAGTTGAGGAATGAAGAGGTGGCAAGCACGGGTATTTTGGGTGAATAAAGGGTAATAAGAGAGATGTAGTAGTGCAGGCGGAGTATTTGGCGAGAGCAGGGAAAAGGAAAAAGGACCCCGTCCCCCAAGTCCGGGCCGTGGCAGCGAGTCCGTGAGGGAGTCGAACTCGGGACGCTCTGCTCCAGAGCGCTCCGTCACACGTCTTACGCCACACTGCCGGCATGGAAAATAGGGGGGAAAAAAGGACTTTTATCTTCTGTTCTTTAACACTTGTTCTTTGGGCGGGGCAGGGCAGGGCGGGCTCTCTAAATGACCTATTAACTTTCTTCTGCAATATTCTTCCACACAAATTACACATGGAAACCCAGCAATTTTTCCATTGCCATTCACTAAATGGGACTGCCAATGTTGGACGGCTTACCAAGACAAAGCCTTCCTGCTACCCGGAATCAGCTTTCCTGCTCGGAAACCTGCTGGCGGCGCCACTATGTTTACACCACGCTCTTCAACTTCGGCTTTTTTGCCTCGTTTCAGCACACCTACCTAGTCCCACTCATCAATGAAGGTAAATACAAGCAGGTCATTCTGAAAAACACACACAGCTTATCATCTTATCCTTCTACAACACCTAAAAGCACTCTGTTCATTTCTTCGCTAGATTAGCCGCTAGCATACACGCTGTGTTAGAGGCTTGTTGCTACCTAGTTAGCCATGCTGCACACCTGTTACTCTGTATTTGTCAATGATTCAGCACTCCTTCGGTTTTGTTATCCATTTTTAGACAGTCGAGATCATCTGCACACTCCACAGAGCTCCAGAGTTACTGTTCATAGAGCAACACCAGAGGTATGTGGAGAGGACGGAGCACTGTGAGCGGAGGGGGTCCAGAGTCTGGAGACCAGGTTCTGGCTAACAGATTGAACCAGTTGTTTAACAGGTTTGATTCAGTAGCCCTTCCCTCCCCCATCCACCAGAGCTCGTCACACCTCTCTGCAGCCCCCCATAGCACCGGGGACATGAAATGCACCTCACCTGTCCCACTTTTTCCTTCTCCTTCAACCACTCTACTGGGTCTAAGTCGTCTCCACCTGCTACGGCGGCTGAGGTCCTTTGGGGGTGAACAGGACACTCCTAAGGACGTTTTATGACACTGTGGTGGCGTCGGCTATTTTCTATGCTGTGGTCTGCTGGCGTGGTGGAATGGCAGAGAGGGACAGGGGGAAACTCAACAAGCTGGTCAGGAGGGCCAGCTCTGTCCTGGACTGTCCGCTGAAGTCCATCGAGACCGTACGAGCACTGAGCAGCTCCTTCAGCAGTGGACTTTTACGCCCACAGTGTAGGAAGGAGCGCTACCGCAGGTCATTCTTACCAGCAGCTGTCAGACTCTATAATGCAGCTTAACATTCCTTTGGTCATCTTACTCAGCAGCTTGTTAGTTTACTCTACATTTTATACATATCGCCGTACAATTTTTCTATACATATTCTGTACATTGTTACCTGTATATACGAACTTCGGTTGCTTACGTTCATAGGACCACCCTGTGTCTTCCTTTGATATTTTATTTCCCTTGCTGTAAGGGTTAGAAATTTCTGATCCGTGGGATTATAAAGGTTTATTCTATTCTATTCTATGTTTTATATTGTTTGTATTTTATTTGTATTTTCCTTCTGCTATCTGTACCTCTGCTGAGGAAACGCAAAAATTTCCCCGCCGTGGGATCAATAAAATCTTATCTTATCTTATCTTATCTATCTTATCTTATCTTATCTAACAGAATGAACCTTTTGGGATTTAGTTACCTAGATGATTGAGCATGCATCAAGACATAACTGGACCCAGTTTGCACTTTTGTTTGTAGGGAGTGACACGTCACGGTGTAAGAAATCTTCACTTTTTGTTCCAGTTTCTTACATAAACACCCTCATCCTTATACAAAATATTATACTCGCTCCAAAATTAGTAAATCTAGCAACATCTGTGTCTGAAACACAACGTTTCTAATATGATTAGATCAAATTTGCACTTTCCTGAAAAGAGAGTGACACGTCCAGTTGCATAAAAACCTTTTTCTATAGACATTAGCACACACTCCAGCAGCTTTTCATCCCTTTGAACCCAAAGAGTCATTGCTCAGGACCCCAAACTTTCTAAATGTAATGCTTCCTTTGATGAGAACAATGTTTTTCACTTTCTGAAATGCAGTTGCAGAAAACCTGAGCTAAAACCTGAGCTATGTTATTTTCATCTGGAATGGCTTATTCTTTAGGTTTTTCTACTCATATATTATCCACCCTCTGTTTTAGACTTGCAAAGATTTTTCCCAGCAATTCCATGTGTTTTATTGCCCCATGAAAAAGGTAGATGAGTGAATTTAGGTTTTTAAAAAATGTTTTAGGAAGGAACACAAGGAGATTTTGAAAAAAGTACAACCACTTAGGCAAAATTCTCATCTTTATATGATTAACTCAATGAGTGATTTAGGAAGCGTATTCCAGAACTGTTTACTTGACTGAAGCTCAGATATTAAGGGAGAAAAGTTAGATTTTAATAGAGAGGAATAGCTTTTGTAACCTGAATGCCCAGATAAGTGAGCTTCTCATAAGCCATACTTTTTTTAACCCAATTTAAATCTTTCTAATATTTCAAACAAATAGGGCCATTCGATCTGGTCCAATGCATTCTCAGCGTCGCGTGCCAAAACTGCCAACTCTTCTTTAGGTCTGGCAGTGGAGTAAATAGTGGAGTCCCGCTCTATCTGCCATTCCCGAACAGAGATGAGCAAGTTTCTCCGTGACTGCAGCTGCCAGTCAAAGCTGTAAAGATGAGGTTTTAGCCCAATTGAACAGCCTTGTGTTACATGATGCAAAATACATCCTGAAATTATGATGATAGAGCAAGCCAAGTAGAAGCAACTAAAAAAAAAATGAAGATAAAAAAAAAAAATATTCAGGTTGTACTTATTGTACTTGTATGTATGTGTGACTTTACAATGTGAAAAGGCATTATGGCTCCTTAGAGGAGCTTAACTGCAAATCCTGCTCAGTGTGAGGAGCAGCAGTGATGGTTTAGACATTTGTTGGCACATGATACGAATTTGAAGTCAATTGAGACAAAATGTAGAAAGAAAAGGCCAAATGACGGGATGTAAATAATGCATTAAAGATTGTCTTTTTCTTTTAAAAAAAGCTTGAGTGTGTGCATGTACTTTCTATTAATGATGTGAATATTGAGGACAAGCTGTGCTTATTAGGTGCTAATAATTTGCTGTAAAAGTGTGGGAGACAGTATGAAAAAATGAAGGCAGAGTTGTTAGCCTGAAGAGAGAAAGTGCAGGTTGTCCAAGGTGGAGTAATAAGCGAGCAAATAGTTGAGGAATGAAGAGGTGGCAAGCACGGGTATTTTGGGTGAATAAAGGGTAATAAGAGAGATGTAGTAGTGCAGGCGGAGTATTTGGCGAGAGCAGGGAAAAGGAAAAAGGAGAGGCGACTTGGCGCCTCCCCGTCCCCCAAGTCCGGGCCGTGGCAGCGAGTCCGTGAGGGAGTCGAACTCGGGACGCTCTGCTCCAGAGCGCTCCGTCACACGTCTTACGCCACACTGCCGGCATGGAAAATAGGGGGGAAAAAAGGACTTTTATCTTCTGTTCTTTAACACTTGTTCTTTGGGCGGGGGGCAGGGCGGGCTCTCTAAATGACCTATTAACTTTCTTCTGCAATATTCTTCCACACAAATTACACATGGAAACCCAGCAATTTTTCCATTGCCATTCACTAAATGGGACTGCCAATGTTGGACGGCTTACCAAGACAAAGCCTTCCTGCTACCCGGAATCAGCTTTCCTGCTCGGAAACCTGCTGGCGGCGCCACTATGTTTACACCACGCTCTTCAACTTCGGCTTTTTTGCCTCGTTTCAGCACACCTACCTAGTCCCACTCATCAATGAAGGTAAATACAAGCAGGTCATTCTGAAAAACACACACAGCTTATCATCTTATCCTTCTACAACACCTAAAAGCACTCTGTTCATTTCTTCGCTAGATTAGCCGCTAGCATACACGCTGTGTTAGAGGCTTGTTGCTACCTAGTTAGCCATGCTGCACACCTGTTACTCTGTATTTGTCAATGATTCAGCACTCCTTCGGTTTTGTTATCCATTTTTAGACAGTCGAGATCATCTGCACACTCCACAGAGCTCCAGAGTTACTGTTCATAGAGCAACACCAGAGGTATGTGGAGAGGACGGAGCACTGTGAGCGGAGGGGGTCCAGAGTCTGGAGACCAGGTTCTGGCTAACAGATTGAACCAGTTGTTTAACAGGTTTGATTCAGTAGCCCTTCCCTCCCCATCCACCAGAGCTCGTCACACCTCTCTGCAGCCCCCCATAGCACCGGGGACATGAAATGCACCTCACCTGTCCCACTTTTTCCTTCTCCTTCAACCACTCTACTGGGTCTAAGTCGTCTCCACCTGCTACGGCGGCTGAGGTCCTTTGGGGGTGAACAGGACACTCCTAAGGACGTTTTATGACACTGTGGTGGCGTCGGCTATTTCTATGCTGTGGTCTGCTGGCGTGGTGGAATGGCAGAGAGGGACAGGGGAAACTCAACAAGCTGGTCAGGAGGGCCAGCTCTGTCCTGGACTGTCCGCTGAAGTCCATCGAGCAGGTTGGGGAGGAGAGGATGTTGTCTAAGCTAACATCCATCATGGACAACACCTCCACCCCCTGCATGAGACTGTACGAGCACTGAGCAGCTCCTTCAGCAGTGGACTTTTACGCCCACAGTGTAGGAAGGAGCGCTACCGCAGGTCATTCTTACCAGCAGCTGTCAGACTCTATAATGCAGCTTAACATTCCTTTGGTCATCTTACTCAGCAGCTTGTTAGTTTACTCTACATTTTATACATATCGCCGTACAATTTTTCTATACATATTCTGTACATTGTTACCTGTATATACGAACTTCGGTTGCTTACGTTCATAGGACCACCCTGTGTCTTCCTTTGATATTTTATTTTCCCTTGCTGTAAGGGTTAGAAATTTCTGATCCGTGGGATTATAAAGGTTTATTCTATTCTATTCTATGTTTATATTGTTGTTTTTATTTGTATTTTCCTTCTGCTATCTGTACCTCTGCTGAGGAAACGCAAAAATTTCCCCGCCGTGGGATCAATAAAATCTTATCTTATCTTATCTTATCTTATCTAACAGAATGAACCTTTTGGGATTTAGTTACCTAGATGATTGAGCATGCATCAAGACATAACTGGACCCAGTTTGCACTTTTGTTTGTAGGGAGTGACACGTCACGGTGTAAGAAATCTTCACTTTTTGTTCCAGTTTCTTACATAAACACCCTCATCCTTATACAAAATATTATACTCGCTCCAAAATTAGTAAATCTAGCAACATCTGTGTCTGAAACACAACGTTTCTAATATGATTAGATCAAATTTGCACTTTCCTGAAAAGAGAGTGACACGTCCAGTTGCATAAAAACCTTTTTCTATAGACATTAGCACACACTCCAGCAGCTTTTCATCCCTTTGAACCCAAAGAGTCATTGCTCAGGACCCCAAACTTTCTAAATGTAATGCTTCCTTTGATGAGAACAATGTTTTTCACTTTCTGAAATGCAGTTGCAGAAAACCTGAGCTAAAACCTGAGCTATGTTATTTTCATCTGGAATGGCTTATTCTTTAGGTTTTTCTACTCATATATTATCCACCCTCTGTTTTAGACTTGCAAAGATTTTTCCCAGCAATTCCATGTGTTTTATTGCCCCATGAAAAAGGTAAGATGAGTGAATTTAGGTTTTTAAAAATGTTTTAGGAAGGAACACAAGGAGATTTTGAAAAAAGTACAACCACTTAGGCAAAATTCTCATCTTTATATGATTAACTCAATGAGTGATTTAGGAAGCGTATTCCAGAACTGTTTACTTGACTGAAGCTCAGATATTAAGGGAGAAAAGTTAGATTTTAATAGAGAGGAATAGCTTTTTGTAACCTGAATGCCCAGATAAGTGAGCTTCTCATAAGCCATACTTTTTTAACCCAATTTAAATCTTTCTAATATTTCAAACAAATAGGGCCATTCGATCTGGTCCAATGCCTTCTCAGCGTCGCGTGCCAAAACTGCCAACTCTTCTTTAGGTCTGGCAGTGGAGTAAATAGTGGAGTCCCGCTCTATCTGCCATTCCCGAACAGAGATGAGCAAGTTTCTCCGTGACTGCAGCTGCCAGTCAAAGCTGTAAAGATGAGGTTTTAGCCCAATTGAACAGCCTTGTGTTATGATCAAAATACATCCTGAAATTATGATGATAGAGCAAGCCAAGTAGAAGCAACTAAAAAAAAATGAAGATAAAAAAAAAAATATTCAGGTTGTACTTATTGTACTTGTATGTATGTGTGACTTTACAATGTGAAAAGGCATTATGGCTCCTTAGAGGAGCTTAACTGCAAATCCTGCTCAGTGTGAG
>NW_020328063.1:0-9359 GCF_001858045.2 Oreochromis niloticus | reverse complement strand
GTTCTGGCTAACAGATTGAACCAGTTGTTTAACAGGTTTGATTCAGTAGCCCTTCCCTCCCCCATCCACCAGAGCTCGTCACACCTCTCTGCAGCCCCCCATAGCACCGGGGACATGAAATGCACCTCACCTGTCCCACTTTTTCCTTCTCCTTCAACCACTCTACTGGTCTAAGTCGTCTCCACCTGCTACGGCGGCTGAGGTCCTTTGGGGTGAACAGGACACTCCTAAGGACATTTTATGACACTGTGGTGGCGTCGGCTATTTTCTATGCTGTGGTCTGCTGGCGTGGTGGAATGGCAGAGGGACAGGGGGAAACTCAACAAGCTGGTCAGGAGGGCCAGCTCTGTCCTGGACTGTCCGCTGAAGTCCATCGAGGACCGTACGAGCACTGAGCAGCTCCTTCAGCAGTGGACTTTTACGCCCACAGTGTAGGAAGGAGCGCTACCGCAGGTCATTCTTACCAGCAGCTGTCAGACTCTATAATGCAGCTTAACATTCCTTTGGTCATCTTACTCAGCAGCTTGTTAGTTTACTCTACATTTTATACATATCGCCGTACAATTTTCTATACATATTCTGTACATTGTTACCTGTATATACGAACTTCGGTTGCTTACGTTCATAGGACCACCCTGTGTCTTCCTTTGATATTTTATTTCCCTTGCTGTAAGGGTTAGAAATTTCTGATCCGTGGGATTATAAAGGTTTATTCTATTCTATTCTATGTTTTATATTTGTTTGTATTTTATTTGTATTTTCCTTCTGCTATCTGTACCTCTGCTGAGGAAACGCAAAAATTTCCCCGCCGTGGGATCAATAAAATCTTATCTTATCTTATCTTATCTTATCTTATCTTATCTTATCTAACAGAATGAACCTTTTGGGATTTAGTTACCTAGATGATTGAGCATGCATCAAGACATAACTGGACCCAGTTTGCACTTTTGTTTGTAGGGAGTGACACGTCACGGTGTAAGAAATCTTCACTTTTTGTTCCAGTTCTTACATAAACACCTCATCCTTATACAAAATATTATACTCGCTCCAAAATTAGTAAATCTAGCAACATCTGTGTCTGAAACACAACGTTTCTAATATGATTAGATCAAATTTGCACTTTCCTGAAAAGAGAGTGACACGTCCAGTTGCATAAAAACCTTTTTCTATAGACATTAGCACACACTCCAGCAGCTTTTCATCCCTTTGAACCCAAAGAGTCATTGCTCAGGACCCCAAACTTTCTAAATGTAATGCTTCCTTTGATGAGAACAATGTTTTTCACTTCTGAAATGCAGTTGCAGAAAACCTGAGCTAAAACCTGAGCTATGTTATTTTCATCTGGAATGGCTTATTCTTTAGGTTTTTCTACTCATATATTATCCACCCTCTGTTTTAGACTTGCAAAGATTTTTCCCAGCAATTCCATGTGTTTATTGCCCCATGAAAAAGGTAAGATGAGTGAATTTAGGTTGAGTGAATTAGGTTTTTAAAAATGTTTTAGGAAGGAACACAAGGAGATTTTGAAAAAAGTACAACCACTTTAGGCAAAATTCTCATCTTTATATGATTAATCAATGATGATTTAGGAAGCGTATTCCAGAACTGTTTACTTGACTGAAGCTCAGATATTAAGGGAGAAAAGTTAGATTTAATAGAGAGAATAGCTTTTTGTAACCTGAATGCCCAGATAAGTGAGCTTCTCATAAGCCATACTTTTTTTAACCCAATTTAAATCTTTCTAATATTTCAAACAAATAGGGCCATTCGATCTGGTCCAATGCCTTCTCAGCGTCGCGTGCCAAAACTGCCAACTCTTCTTTAGGTCTGGCAGTGGAGTAAATAGTGGAGTCCCGCTCTATCTGCCATTCCCGAACAGAGATGAGCAAGTTTCTCCGTGACTGCAGCTGCCAGTCAAAGCTGTAAAGATGAGGTTTTAGCCCAATTGAACAGCCTTGTGTTACATGATGCAAAATACATCCTGAAATTATGATGATAGAGCAAGCCAAGTAGAAGCAACTAAAAAAAATGAAGATAAAAAAAAATATTCAGGTTGTACTTATTGTACTTGTATGTATGTGTGACTTTACAATGTGAAAAGGCATTATGGCTCCTTAGAGGAGCTTAACTGCAAATCCTGCTCAGTGTGGGAGCAGCAGTGATGGTTTAGACATTTGTTGGCACATGATAAATTTGAAGTCAATTGAGCAAAATGTAGAAAGAAAGGCAAATGACGGGATGTAATAATGCATTAAGATTGTCTTTTTCTTTTAAAAAAGCTTGAGTGTGTGCATGTACTTTCTATTAATGATGTGAATATTGAGGACAAGGCTGTGCTTATTAGGTGCTAATAATTTGCTGTAAAAGTGTGGGAGACAGTATGAAAAAATGAAGGCAGAGTTGTTAGCCTGAAGAGAGAAAGTGCAGGTTGTCCAAGGTGGAGTAATAAGCGAGCAAATAGTTGAGGAATGAAGAGGTGGCAAGCACGGGTATTTTGGGTGAATAAAGGTAATAAGAGAGATTGTAGTGCAGGCGGAGTATTTGCGAGAGCAGGGAAAAGGAAAAGGAGAGGCGACTTGTCGCCTCCCCGTCCCCCAAGTCCGGGCCGTGGCAGCGAGTCCGTGAGGGAGTCGAACTCGGGACGCTCTGCTCCAGAGCGCTCCGTCACACGTCTTACGCCACACTGCCGGCATGGAAATAGGGGGGAAAAAGGACTTTTATCTTCTGTTCTTTAACACTTGTTCTTTGGGCGGGGCAGGGCAGGCGGGCTCTCTAAATGACCTATTAACTTTCTTCTGCAATATTCTTCCACACAAATTACACATGGAAACCCAGCAATTTTCCATTGCCATTCACTAAATGGGACTGCCAATGTTGGACGGCTTACCAAGACAAAGCCTTCCTGCTACCGAATCAGCTTTCCTGCTCGGAAACCTGCTGGCGGCGCCACTATGTTTACACCACGCTCTTCAACTTCGGCTTTTTTGCCTCGTTTCAGCACACCTACCTAGTCCCACTCATCAATGAAGGTAAATACAAGCAGTCATTCTGAAAAACACACACGCTTATCATCTTATCCTTCTACAACACCTAAAAGCACTCTGTTCATTCTTCGCTAGATTAGCCGCTAGCATACACGCTGTGTTAGAGGCTTGTTTACCTAGTTAGCCATGCTGCACACCTGTTACTCTGTATTTGTCAATGATTCAGCACTCCTTCGGTTTTGTTATCCATTTTTAGACAGTCATGAGATCATCTGCCACTCCACAGAGCTCAGAGTTACGTTCATAGAGCAACACCAGAGGTATGTGGAGAGGACGGAGCACTGTGAGCGAGGGGGTCCAGAGTCTGGAGACCAGGTTCTGGCTAACAGATTGAACCAGTTGTTTAACAGGTTTGATTCAGTAGCCCTTCCCTCCCCATCCACCAGAGCTCGTCACACCTCTCTGCAGCCCCCATAGCACCGGGGACATGAAATGCACCTCACCTGTCCCACTTTTTCCTTCTCCTTCAACCACTCTACTGGGTCTAAGTCGTCTCCACTGCTACGGCGGCTGAGGTCCTTTGGGGTGAACAGGACACTCCTAAGGACATTTTATGACACTGTGGTGGCGTCGGCTATTTTCTATGCTGTGGTCTGCTGGCGTGGTGGAATGGCAGAGAGGGACAGGGGGAAACTCAACAAGCTGGTCAGGAGGGCCAGCTCTGTCCTGGACTGTCCGCTGAAGTCCATCGAGACCGTACGAGCACTGAGCAGCTCCTTCAGCAGTGGACTTTTACGCCCACAGTGTAGGAAGGAGCGCTACCGCAGGTCATTCTTACCAGCAGCTGTCAGACTCTATAATGCAGCTTAACATTCCTTTGGTCATCTTACTCAGCAGCTTGTTAGTTTACTCTACATTTTATACATATCGCCGTACAATTTCTATACATATTCGTACATTGTTACCTGTATATACGAACTTCGGTTGCTTACGTTCATAGGACCACCCTGTGTCTTCCTTTGATATTTATTTTCCCTTGCTGTAAGGGTTAGAAATTTCTGATCCGTGGGATTATAAAGGTTTATTCTATTCTATTCTATGTTTATATTTGTTTGTATTTTATTTGTATTTCCTTCTGCTATCTGTACCTCTGCTGAGGAAACGCAAAAATTTCCCCGCCGTGGATCAATAAAATCTTATCTTATCTTATCTTATCTTATCTTATCTTATCTAACAGAATGAACCTTTTGGGATTTAGTTACCTAGATGATTGAGCATGCATCAAGACATAACTGGACCCAGTTTGCACTTTTGTTTGTAGGGAGTGACACGTCACGGTGTAAGAAATCTTCACTTTTTGTTCCAGTTTTTACATAAACACCCTCATCCTTATACAAAATTATACTCGCTCCAAAATTAGTAAATCTAGCAACATCTGTGTCTGAAACACAACGTTTCTAATATGATTAGATCAAATTTGCACTTTCCTGAAAAGAGAGTGACACGTCCAGTTGCATAAAACTTTTTCTATAGACATTAGCACACACTCCAGCAGCTTTTCATCCCTTTGAACCCAAAGAGTCATTGCTCAGGACCCAAACTTTCTAAATGTAATGCTTCCTTTGATGAGAACAATGTTTTTCACTTCTGAAATGCAGTTGCAGAAAACCTGAGCTAAAACCTGAGCTATGTTATTTTCATCTGGAATGGCTTATTCTTTAGGTTTTTCTACTCATATATTATCCACCCTGTTTTAGACTTGCAAAGATTTTTCCCAGCAATTCCATGTGTTTTATTGCCCATGAAAAAGGTAAGATGAGTGAATTTAGTTTTAAAAATGTTTTAGGAAGGAACACAAGGAGATTTTGAAAAAAGTACAACCTTAGGCAAATTCTCATCTTTATATGATTAACTCAATGAGTGATTTAGGAAGCGTATTCCAGAACTGTTTACTTGACTGAAGCTCAGATATTAAGGGAGAAAAGTTAGATTTTAATAGAGAGGAATAGCTTTTTGTAACCTGAATGCCCAGATAAGTGAGCTTCTCATAAGCCATACTTTTTTTAACCCAATTTAAATCTTTCTAATATTTCAAACAAATAGGGCCATTCGATCTGGTCCAATGCCTTCTCAGCGTCGCGTGCCAAAACTGCCAACTCTTCTTTAGGTCTGGCAGTGGAGTAAATAGTGGAGTCCCGCTCTATCTGCCATTCCCGAACAGAGATGAGCAAGTTTCTCCGTGACTGCAGCTGCCAGTCAAAGCTGTAAAGATGAGGTTTTAGCCCAATTGAACAGCCTTGTGTTATATGATGCAAAATACATCCTGAAATTATGATGATAGAGCAAGCCAAGTAGAAGCAACTAAAAAAATGAAGATAAAAAAAAAATATTCAGGTTGTACTTATTGTACTTGTATGTATGTGTGACTTTACAATGTGAAAAGGCATTATGGTCCTTAGAGGAGCTTAACTGCAAACCTGCTCAGTGTGAGGAGCAGCAGTGATGGTTTAGACATTTGTTGGCACATGATGCGAATTTGAAGTCAATTGAGACAAAATGTAGAAAGAAAAGGCCAAATGACGGGATGTAAATAATGCATTAAAGATTGTCTTTTTCTTTTAAAAAAAGCTTGAGTGTGCATGTACTTTCTATTAATGATGTGAATATTGAGGACAAGGCTGTGCTTATTAGGTGCTAATAATTTGCTGTAAAAGTGTGGGAGACAGTATGAAAATGAAGGCAGAGTTGTTAGCCTGAAGAGAGAAAGTGCAGGTTGTCCAAGGTGGAGTAATAAGCGAGCAAATAGTTGAGGAATGAAGAGGTGGCAAGCACGGGTTTTGGGTGAATAAAGGGTAATAAGAGAGATAGTAGTGCAGGCGGAGTATTTGGCGAGAGCAGGGAAAAGGAAAAGGAGAGGCGACTTGTCGCCTCCCCGTCCCCCAAGTCCGGGCCGTGGCAGCGAGTCCGTGAGGGAGTCGAACTCGGGACGCTCTGCTCCAGAGCGCTCCGTCACACGTCTTACGCCACACGCCGGCATGGAAATAGGGGGGAAAAAAGGACTTTTATCTCTGTTCTTTAACACTTGTTCTTTGGGGGGCGGGGCAGGCCGGGCGGGCTCTCTAAATGACCTATTAACTTTCTTCTGCAATATTCTTCCACACAAATTACACATGGAAACCCAGCAATTTTTCCATTGCCATTCACTAAATGGGACTGCCAATGTTGGACGGCTTACCAAGACAAAGCCTTCTGCTACCCGGAATCAGCTTTCCTGCTCGGAAACCTGCTGGCGGCGCCACTATGTTTACACCACGCTCTTCAACTTCGGCTTTTTGCCTCGTTTCAGCACACCTACCTAGTCCCACTCATCAATGAAGGTAAATACAAGCAGGTCATTCTGAAAACACACACAGCTTATCATCTTATCCTTCTACAACACCTAAAAGCACTCTGTTCATTTCTTCGCTAGATTAGCCGCTAGCATACACGCTGTGTTAGAGGCTTGTTGCTACCTAGTTAGCCATGCTGCACACCTGTTACTCTGTATTTGTCAATGATTCAGCACTCCTTCGGTTTTGTTATCCATTTTTAGACAGTCATGAGATCATCTGCACACTCCACAGAGCTCCAGAGTTACTGTTCATAGAGCAACACCAGAGTATGTGGAGAGGACTGGACGGAGCACTGTGAGCGGAGGGGTCCAGAGTCTGGAGACCAGGTTCTGGCTAACAGATTGAACCAGTTGTTTAACAGGTTTGATTCAGTAGCCCTTCCCTCCCCATCCACCAGAGCTCGTCACACCTCTCTGCAGCCCCCCATAGCACCGGGACATGAAATGCACCTCACCTGTCCCACTTTTCCTTCTCCTTCAACCACTCTACTGGGTCTAAGTCGTCTCCACCTGCTACGGCGGCTGAGGTCCTTTGGGGGTGAACAGGACACTCCTAAGGACATTTTATGACACTGTGGTGGCGTCGGCTATTTTCTATGCTGTGGTCTGCTGGCGTGGTGGAATGGCAGAGAGGGACAGGGGGAAACTCAACAAGCTGGTCAGGAGGGCCAGCTCTGTCCTGGACTGTCCGCTGAAGTCCATCGAGCAGGTTGGGGAGGAGAGGATGTTGTCTAAGCTAACATCCATCATGGACAACACTCCCACCCCCTGCATGAGACTGTACGAGCACTGAGCAGCTCCTTCAGCAGTGGACTTTTCGCCCACAGTGTAGGAAGGAGCGCTACGCAGGTCATTCTTACAGCAGCTGTCAGACTCTATAATGCAGCTTAACATTCCTTTGGTCATCTTACTCAGCAGCTTGTTAGTTTACTCTACATTTTATACATATCGCCGTACAATTTTTATACATATTCTGTACATTGTTACCTGTATATACGAACTTCGGTTGCTTACGTTCATAGGACCACCCTGTTCTTCCTTTGATATTTTATTTTCCTTGCTGTAAGGGTTAGAAATTTCTGATCCGTGGGATTATAAAGGTTTATTCTATTCTATTCTATGTTTTATATTTGTTGTATTTTATTTGTATTTTCCTTCTGCTATCTGTACCTCTGCTGAGGAACGCAAAAATTTCCCCGCCGTGGGATCAATAAAATCTTATCTTATCTTATCTTATCTAACAGAATTAGAACCTTTTGGGATTTAGTTACCTAGATGATTGAGCATGCATCAAGACATAACTGGACCCAGTTTGCACTTTTGTTTGTAGGGAGTGACACGTCACGGTGTAAGAAATCTTCACTTTTTGTTCCAGTTCTTACATAAACACCCTCATCCTTATACAAATATTATACTCGCTCCAAAATTAGTAAATCTAGCAACATCTGTGTCTGAAACACAACGTTTCTAATATGATTAGATCAAATTTGCACTTTCCTGAAAAGAGAGTGACACGTCCAGTTGCATAAAAACCTTTTTCTATAGACATTAGCACACACTCCAGCAGCTTTTCATCCCTTTGAACCCAAAGAGTCATTGCTCAGGACCCCAAACTTTCTAAATGTAATGCTTCCTTTGATGAGAACAATGTTTTTCACTTTCTGAAATGCAGTTGCAGAAAACCTGAGCTAAAACCTGAGCTATGTTATTTTCATCTGGAATGGCTTATTCTTTAGGTTTTTCTACTCATATATTATCCACCCTCTGTTTTAGACTTGCAAAGATTTTTCCCAGCAATTCCATGTGTTTTATTGCCCATGAAAAGGTAAGATGAGTGATTTAGGTTTTAAAAAATGTTTTAGGAAGGAACACAAGGAGATTTGAAAAAAGTACAACCACTTAGGCAAAATTCTCATCTTTATATGATTAACTCAATGAGTGATTTAGGAAGCGTATTCCAGAACTGTTTACTTGACTGAAGCTCAGATATTAAGGAGAAAAGTTAGATTTTAATAGAGAGGAAGCTTTTTGTAACCTGAATGCCCAGATAAGTGAGCTTCTCATAAGCCATACTTTTTTTAACCCAATTTAAATCTTTCTAATATTTCAAACAAATAGGGCCATTCGATCTGGTCCAATGCCTCTCAGCGTCGCGTGCCAAACTGCCAACTCTTCTTTAGGTCTGGCAGTGGAGTAAATAGTGGAGTCCCGCTCTATCTGCCATTCCCGAACAGAGATGAGCAAGTTTCTCCGTGACTGCAGCTGCCAGTCAAAGCTGTAAAGATGAGGTTTTAGCCCAATTGAACAGCCTTGTGTTATATGATGCAAAATACATCCTGAAATTATGATGATAGAGCAAGCCAAGTAGAAGCAACTAAAAAAAAATGAAGATAAAAAAAATATTCAGGTACTTATTGTACTTGTATGTATGTGTGACTTTACAATGTGAAAAGGCATTATGGCTCCTTAGAGGAGCTTAACTGCAATCCTGCTCAGTGTGAGGAGCAGCAGTGATGGTTTAGACATTTGTTGGCACATGAGTGGCTGATGCGAATTTGAAGTCAATTGAGACAAAATGTAGAAAGAAAAGGCCAAATGACGGGATGTAAATAATGCATTAAAGATTGTCTTTTTCTTTAAAAAAAGCTTGAGTGTGTGCATGTACTTTCTATTAATGATGTGAATATTGAGGACAAGGCTGTGCTTATTAGGTGCTAATAATTTGCTGTAAAGTGTGGAGACAGTATGAAAAAATGAAGGCAGAGTTGTTAGCCTGAAGAGAGAAAGTGCAGGTTGTCCAAGGTGGAGTAATAAGCGAGCAAATAGTTGAGGAATGAAGGTGCCAAGCACGGGTATTTTGGGTGAATAAAGGGTAATAAGAGAGATTAGTAGTGCAGGCGGAGTATTGGCGAGAGCAGGGAAAAGGAAAAAGGAGAGGCGACTTGTCGCCTCCCCGTCCCCAAGTCGGGCCGTGGCAGCGAGTC
>NW_020328062.1:0-28241 GCF_001858045.2 Oreochromis niloticus | reverse complement strand
GAGGAATAGCTTTTGTAACCTGAATGCCCAGATAAGTGAGCTTCTCATAAGCCATACTTTTTTTAACCAATTTAAATCTTTCTAATATTTCAAACAAATAGGGCCATTCGATCTGGTCCAATGCCTTCTCAGCGTCGCGTGCCAAAACTGCCAACTCTTCTTTAGGTCTGGCAGTGGAGTAAATAGTGGAGTCCCGCTCTATCTGCCATTCCCGAACAGAGATGAGCAAGTTTCTCCGTGACTGCAGCTGCCAGTCAAAGCTGTAAAGATGAGGTTTTAGCCCAATTGAACAGCCTTGTGTTATATGATGCAAAATACATCCTGAAATTATGATGATAGAGCAAGCCAAGTAGAAGCAACTAAAAAAAAATGAAGATAAAAAAAAAATTTCAGTTGTACTATTTACTTGTATTTGTGACTTACAATGTGAAAAGGCATTAGGTCCTTAGAGAGCTTAACTGCAAATCCTCTCAGTGTGAGGAGCAGCAGTGATGGTTAGACATTGTTGGCCATGATACGATTGAAGTCAATTGAACAAAATGTAGAAAGAAAAGCCAAATGACGGGATGTAAATAAGCATTAAAGATGTCTTTTCTTTTAAAAAAAGCTTGGTGTGTGCATGTACTTCATAATGATTGAATTGAGACAAGGCTTGCTTATTAGGTGCTATAATTGCTGTAAAAGTTGGAGACAGTAGAAAAAAATGAAGGCAGAGTGTTAGCCTGAAGAAGAAAGTGCAGGTTGTCCAAGGTGGAGTAATAACGAGCAAATAGTTGAGAATGAAAGGTGCAAGCACGGGTATTGGGTGAATAAAGGTATAAGAGAGATGTAGTAGTGCAGGCGAGTATTTGCGGAGCAGGGAAAAGGAAAAAGGAGAGCGACTTGTCGCCTCCCGTCCCCCAAGTCCGGCCGTGCAGCGAGTCCGTGAGGAGTCGAACTCGGACGCTCTGCTCCAGAGCGCTCCGTCACCGTCTTACGCACACTGCGGCATGGAAAATAGGGGGGAAAAAGGACTTTATCTTCTGCTTTACACTTGTTCTTGGGGGCGGGGAGCCGGGCCGGGCAGGGCGGCTCTCTAAATGACCTATTACTTCTCTGCATATTCCACCAAATTACACATGGAACCCAGCAATTTTTCATGCCATTCACTAAATGGACTGCCATGTTGGACGGTTACCAAGACAAAGCCTTCCTGCTACCCGAATCAGCTTCCTGCCGGAACCTGCTGGCGGCGCCACATGTTACACCACGCTCTTCAACTTCGGCTTTTTGCCTCGTTTCAGCACACCTACCTAGTCCCACTCATCAATGAAGGTAAATACAGCAGGTCATTCTGAAAACACACACAGCTTATCATCTTATCCTTCTACAAACCTAAAAGCACTCGTTCATTCTTCGCTAGATTAGCCGCTAGCATACACGCTGTGTTAGAGCTTGTGCTACCTAGTTAGCCATGCTGCACACCTGTTACTCTGTATTTGTCAATGATTCAGCACTCCTTCGGTTTGTTATCCATTTTAGACAGTCATGAGATCATCTGCACACTCCACAGAGCTCCAGAGTTACTGTTCATAGCAACACCAGAGGTATGTGGAGAGGACGGAGCACTGTGAGCGGAGGGGTCCAGAGTCTGGAGACCAGGTCTGGCTAACAGATTGAACCAGTTGTTTAACAGTTTGATTCATAGCCCTTCCCTCCCCATCCACCAGAGCTCGTCACACCTCTCTGCAGCCCCCCATAGCACCGGGACATGAAATGCACCTCACTGTCCCACTTTTTCCTTCTCCTTCAACCACTCTACTGGGTCTAAGTCGTCTCCACTGCTACGGCGGCTGAGGTCCTTGGGGTGAACAGGACATCCTAAGGACATTTATGACACTGTGGTGGCGTCGGCTATTTCTATGCTGTGGTCTGCTGCGTGGTGGAATGGCAGAGAGGGACAGGGGGAAACTCAACAAGCTGGTCAGGAGGCCAGCTCTGTCCTGGACTGTCCGCTGAAGTCCATCGAGCAGGTTGGGGAGAGGATGTTGTCTAAGCTACATCCATCATGGACAACACCTCCCACCCCTGCATGAGACTGTACGAGCACTGAGCAGCTCCTTCAGCAGTGGACTTTTACGCCCACAGTGTAGGAAGGAGCGCTACCGCAGGTCATTCTTACCAGCAGCTGTCAGACTCTATAATGCAGCTTAACATTCCTTTGGTCATCTACTCAGCAGCTTGTAGTTTACTCTACATTATACATATCGCCGTACAATTTTCTATACATATTCTGTACATGTTACCTGTATATACGAACTCGGTTGCTTACGTTCATAGGACCACCCTGTGTCTTCCTTTGATATTTATTTCCCTTGCTGTAAGGTTAGAAATTCTGATCCGTGGGATTATAAGTTATTCTATTCTATCTATGTTTATATTTGTTTGTATTTATTGTATTTTCCTTCTGCTATCTGTACCTCTGCTGAGGAAACGCAAAAATTTCCCCGCCGTGGGATCAATAAAATCTTATCTTATCTTATCTTATCTTATCTTATCTTATCTAACAGAATGAACCTTTTGGGATTTAGTACCTAGATGATTGAGCATGCATCAAGACATAACTGGACCAGTTTGCACTTTGTTTGTAGGGAGTGACACGTCACGGTGTAAGAAATCTTCACTTTTGTTCCAGTTTCTTACATAAACACCCTCATCCTTATACAAAATATTATACTCGCTCCAAAATTAGTAATCTAGCAACATCTGTGTCTGAAACACAACGTTCTAATATGATTAGATCAAATTTGCACTTTCCTGAAAGAGAGTGACACGTCCAGTTGCATAAAAACCTTTTTCTATAGACATTAGCACACACTCCAGCAGCTTTTCATCCCTTTGAACCCAAAGAGTCATTGCTCAGGACCCCAAACTTCTAAATGTAATGCTTCCTTTGATGGAACAATGTTTTCACTTTCTGAAATGCAGTTGCAGAAAACCTGAGCTAAAACCTGAGCTATGTTATTTCATCTGGAATGGCTTATTCTTTAGGTTTTCTACTCATATATTATCCACCCTCTGTTTTAGACTTGCAAAGATTTTTCCCAGCAATTCCATGTGTTTATTGCCCCATGAAAAAGGTAAGATGAGTGAATTTAGGTTTTTAAAAAATGTTTAGGAAGGAACACAAGGAGATTTTGAAAAAAGTACAACCACTTAGGCAAAATTCTCATCTTTATATGATTAACTCAATGAGTGATTTAGGAAGCGTATTCCAGAACTGTTTACTTGACTGAAGCTCAGATATTAAGGGAGAAAAGTTAGATTTAATAGAGAGGAATAGCTTTTGTAACCTGAATGCCCAGATAAGTGAGCTTCTCATAAGCCATACTTTTTAACCCAATTTAAATCTTTCTAATATTTCAAACAAATAGGGCCATTCGATCTGGTCCAATGCTTCTCAGCGTCGCGTGCCAAAACTGCCAACTCTTCTTTAGGTCTGGCAGTGGAGTAAATAGTGGAGTCCCGCTCTATCTGCCATTCCCGAACAGAGATGAGCAAGTTCTCCGTGACTGCAGCTGCCAGTCAAAGCTGTAAAGATGAGGTTTTAGCCCAATTGAACAGCCTTGTGTTACATGATGCAAAATACATCCTGAAATTATGATGATAGAGCAAGCCAAGTAGAAGCAACTAAAAAAAATGAAGATAAAAAAAAAAATATTCAGGTTGTACTTATTGTACTTGTATGTGTGTGACTTTACAATGTGAAAAGGCATTATGGCTCCTTAGAGGAGCTTAACTGCAAATCCTGCTCAGTGTGAGGAGCAGCATGATGGTTTAGACATTGTTGGCACATGATACGAATTTGAAGTCAATTGAGACAAATGTAGAAAGAAAAGGCCAAATGACGGATGTAAATAATGCATTAAAGATTGTCTTTTCTTTTAAAAAAGCTTGAGTGTGTGCATGTACTTTCTATTAATGATGTGAATATTGAGGACAAGGCTGTGCTTATTAGGTGCTAATAATTTGCTGTAAAAGTGTGGGAGACAGTATGAAAAAATGAAGGCAGAGTTGTTAGCCTGAAGAGAGAAAGTGCAGGTTGTCCAAGGTGGAGTAATAAGCGAGCAAATAGTTGAGGAATGAAGAGGTGGCAAGCACGGGTATTTGGGTGAATAAAGGGTAATAAGAGAGATGTAGTAGTGCAGGCGGAGTATTTGGCGAGAGCAGGGAAAAGGAAAAAGGAGAGGCGACTTGCGCCTCCCCGTCCCCCAAGTCCGGGCCGTGGCAGCGAGTCCGTGAGGGAGTCGAACTCGGGACGCTCTGCTCCAGAGCGCTCCGTCACACGTCTTACGCCACACTGCCGGCATGGAAAATAGGGGGAAAAAAGGACTTTTATCTTCTGTTCTTTAACACTTGTTCTTTGGGGGGCGGGCGGGGCCGGGGCAGGGCGGGCTCTCTAAATGACCTATTAACTTTCTTCTGCAATATTCTTCCACACAAATTACACATGGAAACCCAGCAATTTTTCCATTGCCATTCACTAAATGGGACTGCCAATGTTGGACGGCTTACCAAGACAAAGCCTTCCTGCTACCCGGAATCAGCTTTCCTGCTCGGAAACCTGCTGGCGGCGCCACTATGTTACACCACGCTCTTCAACTTCGGCTTTTTTGCCTCGTTTCAGCACACCTACCTAGTCCCACTCATCAATGAAGGTAAATACAAGCAGGTCATTCTGAAAACACACACAGCTTATCATCTTATCCTTCTACAACACCTAAAAGCACTCTGTTCATTTCTTCGCTAGATTAGCCGCTAGCATACACGCTGTGTTAGAGGCTTGTTGCTACCTAGTTAGCCATGCTGCACACCTGTTACTCTGTATTGTCAATGATTCAGCACTCCTTCGGTTTTGTTATCCATTTTAGACAGTCGAGATCATCTGCACACTCCACAGAGCTCCAGAGTTACTGTTCATAGAGCAACACCAGAGGTATGTGGAGAGGACGGAGCACTGTGAGCGGAGGGGGTCCAGAGTCTGGAGACCAGGTTCTGGCTAACAGATTGAACCAGTTGTTTAACAGGTTTGATTCAGTAGCCCTTCCCTCCCCCATCCACCAGAGCTCGTCACACCTCTCTGCAGCCCCCCATAGCACCGGGACATGAAATGCACCTCACCTGTCCCACTTTTTCCTTCTCCTTCAACCACTCTACTGGGTCTAAGTCGTCTCCACCTGCTACGGCGGCTGAGGTCCTTTGGGGTGAACAGGACACTCCTAAGGACATTTTATGACACTGTGGTGGCGTCGGCTATTTTCTATGCTGTGGTCTGCTGGCGTGGTGGAATGGCAGAGAGGGACAGGGGAAACTCAACAAGCTGGTCAGGAGGGCCAGCTCTGTCCTGGACTGTCCGCTGAAGTCCATCGAGACCGTACGAGCACTGAGCAGCTCCTTCAGCAGTGGACTTTTACGCCCACAGTGTAGGAAGGAGCGCTACCGCAGGTCATTCTTACCAGCAGCTGTCAGACTCTATAATGCAGCTTAACATTCCTTTGGTCATCTTACTCAGCAGCTTGTTAGTTTACTCTACATTTTATACATATCGCCGTACAATTTTTCTATACATATTCTGTACATTGTTACCTGTATATACGAACTTCGGTTGCTTACGTTCATAGGACCACCCTGTGTCTTCCTTTGATATTTTATTTTCCCTTGCTGTAAGGGTTAGAAATTTCTGATCCGTGGGATTATAAAGGTTTATTCTATTCTATTCTATGTTTTATATTTGTTTGTATTTTATTTGTATTTTCCTTCTGCTATCTGTACCTCTGCTGAGGAAACGCAAAAATTTCCCCGCCGTGGATCAATAAAATCTTATCTTATCTTATCTTATCTTATCTTATCTTATCTAACAGAATGAACCTTTGGGATTTAGTTACCTAGATGATTGAGCATGCATCAAGACATAACTGGACCCAGTTTGCACTTTTGTTTGTAGGGAGTGACACGTCACGGTGTAAGAAATCTTCACTTTTTGTTCCAGTTTCTTACATAAACACCCTCATCCTTATACAAATATTATACTCGCTCCAAAATTAGTAAATCTAGCAACATCTGTGTCTGAAACACAACGTTTCTAATATGATTAGATCAAATTTGCACTTTCCTGAAAAGAGAGTGACACGTCCAGTTGCATAAAAACCTTTTCTATAGACATTAGCACACACTCCAGCAGCTTTTCATCCCTTTGAACCCAAAGAGTCATTGCTCAGGACCCCAAACTTTCTAAATGTAATGCTTCCTTTGATGAGAACAATGTTTTTCACTTTCTGAAATGCAGTTGCAGAAAACCTGAGCTAAAACCTGAGCTATGTTATTTTCATCTGGAATGGCTTATTCTTTAGGTTTTCTACTCATATATTATCCACCCTCTGTTTTAGACTTGCAAAGATTTTTCCCAGCAATTCCATGTGTTTATTGCCCCATGAAAAAGGTAAGATGAGTGAATTTAGGTTTTTAAAAATGTTTTAGGAAGGAACACAAGGAGATTTTGAAAAAAGTACAACCACTTAGGCAAAATTCTCATCTTTATATGATTAACTCAATGAGTGATTTAGGAAGCGTATTCCAGAACTGTTTACTTGACTGAAGCTCAGATATTAAGGGAGAAAAGTTAGATTTTAATAGAGAGGAATAGCTTTTGTAACCTGAATGCCCAGATAAGTGAGCTTCTCATAAGCCATACTTTTTTAACCCAATTTAAATCTTTCTAATATTTCAAACAAATAGGGCCATTCGATCTGGTCCAATGCTTCTCAGCGTCGCGTGCCAAAACTGCCAACTCTTCTTTAGGTCTGGCAGTGGAGTAAATAGTGGAGTCCCGCTCTATCTGCCATTCCCGAACAGAGATGAGCAAGTTTCTCCGTGACTGCAGCTGCCAGTCAAAGCTGTAAAGATGAGGTTTAGCCCAATTGAACAGCCTTGTGTTACATGATGCAAAATACATCCTGAAATTATGATGATAGAGCAAGCCAAGTAGAAGCAACTAAAAAAAAATGAAGATAAAAAAAAAAATATTCAGGTTGTACTTATTGTACTTGTATGTATGTGTGACTTTACAATGTGAAAAGGCATTATGGCTCCTTAGAGGAGCTTAACTGCAAATCCTGCTCAGTGTGAGGAGCAGCAGTGATGGTTTAGACATTTGTTGGCACATGATGCTGATTGATTTGAAGTCAATTGAGACAAAATGTAGAAAGAAAAGGCCAAATGACGGGATGTAAATAATGCATTAAAGATTGTCTTTTTCTTTTAAAAAAAGCTTGAGTGTGTGCATGTACTTTCTATTAATGATGTGAATATTGAGGACAAGGCTGTGCTTATTAGGTGCTAATAATTGCTGTAAAAGTGTGGGAGACAGTATGAAAAAATGAAGGCAGAGTTGTTAGCCTGAAGAGAGAAAGTGCAGGTTGTCCAAGGTGGAGTAATAAGCGAGCAAATAGTTGAGGAATGAAGAGGTGCAAGCACGGGTATTTTGGGTGAATAAAGGGTAATAAGAGAGATGTAGTAGTGCAGGCGGAGTATTTGGCGAGAGCAGGGAAAAGGAAAAAGGAGAGGCGACTTGTCGCCTCCCCGTCCCCCAAGTCCGGGCCGTGGCAGCGAGTCCGTGAGGGAGTCGAACTCGGGACGCTCTGCTCCAGAGCGCTCCGTCACACGTCTTACGCCACACTGCCGGCATGGAAAATAGGGGGGAAAAAAGGACTTTTATCTTCTGTTCTTTAACACTTGTTCTTTGGGGGGGCGGGGCAGGCCGGCCGGGCAGGGCGGGCTCTCTAAATGACCTATTAACTTTCTTCTGCAATATTCTTCCACACAAATTACACATGGAAACCCAGCAATTTTTCCATTGCCATTCACTAAATGGGACTGCCAATGTTGGACGGCTTACCAAGACAAAGCCTTCCTGCTACCCGGAATCAGCTTTCCTGCTCGGAAACCTGCTGGCGGCGCCACTATGTTTACACCACGCTCTTCAACTTCGGCTTTTTTGCCTCGTTTCAGCACACCTACCTAGTCCCACTCATCAATGAAGGTAAATACAAGCAGGTCATTCTGAAAAACACACACAGCTTATCATCTTATCCTTCTACAACACCTAAAAGCACTCTGTTCATTTCTTCGCTAGATTAGCCGCTAGCATACACGCTGTGTTAGAGGCTTGTTGCTACCTAGTTAGCCATGCTGCACACCTGTTACTCTGTATTTGTCAATGATTCAGCACTCCTTCGGTTTTGTTATCCATTTTTAGACAGTCGAGATCATCTGCACACTCCACAGAGCTCCAGAGTTACTGTTCATAGAGCAACACCAGAGGTATGTGGAGAGGACGGAGCACTGTGAGCGGAGGGGGTCCAGAGTCTGGAGACCAGGTTCTGGCTAACAGATTGAACCAGTTGTTTAACAGGTTTGATTCAGTAGCCCTTCCCTCCCCCATCCACCAGAGCTCGTCACACCTCTCTGCAGCCCCCCATAGCACCGGGGACATGAAATGCACCTCACCTGTCCCACTTTTTCCTTCTCCTTCAACCACTCTACTGGGTCTAAGTCGTCTCCACCTGCTACGGCGGCTGAGGTCCTTTGGGGGTGAACAGGACACTCCTAAGGACATTTTATGACACTGTGGTGGCGTCGGCTATTTTCTATGCTGTGGTCTGCTGGCGTGGTGGAATGGCAGAGAGGGACAGGGGGAAACTCAACAAGCTGGTCAGGAGGGCCAGCTCTGTCCTGGACTGTCCGCTGAAGTCCATCGAGACCGTACGAGCACTGAGCAGCTCCTTCAGCAGTGGACTTTTACGCCCACAGTGTAGGAAGGAGCGCTACCGCAGGTCATTCTTACCAGCAGCTGTCAGACTCTATAATGCAGCTTAACATTCCTTTGGTCATCTTACTCAGCAGCTTGTTAGTTTACTCTACATTTTATACATATCGCCGTACAATTTTTCTATACATATTCTGTACATTGTTACCTGTATATACGAACTTCGGTTGCTTACGTTCATAGGACCACCCTGTGTCTTCCTTTGATATTTTATTTTCCCTTGCTGTAAGGGTTAGAAATTTCTGATCCGTGGGATTATAAAGGTTTATTCTATTCTATTCTATGTTTTATATTTGTTTGTATTTTATTTGTATTTTCCTTCTGCTATCTGTACCTCTGCTGAGGAAACGCAAAAATTTCCCCGCGTGGGATCAATAAAATCTTATCTTATCTTATCTTATCTTATCTTATCTTATCTAACAGAATGAACCTTTTGGGATTTAGTTACCTAGATGATTGAGCATGCATCAAGACATAACTGGACCCAGTTTGCACTTTTGTTTGTAGGGAGTGACACGTCACGGTGTAAGAAATCTTCACTTTTGTTCCAGTTTCTTACATAAACACCCTCATCCTTATACAAAATATTATACTCGCTCCAAAATTAGTAAATCTAGCAACATCTGTGTCTGAAACACAACGTTTCTAATATGATTAGATCAAATTTGCACTTTCCTGAAAAGAGAGTGACACGTCCAGTTGCATAAAAACCTTTTTCTATAGACATTAGCACACACTCCAGCAGCTTTTCATCCCTTTGAACCCAAAGAGTCATTGCTCAGGACCCCAAACTTTCTAAATGTAATGCTTCCTTTGATGAGAACAATGTTTTTCACTTTCTGAAATGCAGTTGCAGAAAACCTGAGCTAAAACCTGAGCTATGTTATTTTCATCTGGAATGGCTTATTCTTTAGGTTTTTCTACTCATATATTATCCACCTCTGTTTTAGACTTGCAAAGATTTTTCCCAGCAATTCCATGTGTTTTATTGCCCCATGAAAAAGGTAAGATGAGTGAATTTAGGTTTTTAAAAAATGTTTTAGGAAGGAACACAAGGAGATTTTGAAAAAAGTACAACCACTTAGGCAAAATTCTCATCTTTATATGATTAACTCAATGAGTGATTTAGGAAGCGTATTCCAGAACTGTTTACTTGACTGAAGCTCAGATATTAAGGGAGAAAAGTTAGATTTTAATAGAGAGGAATAGCTTTTTGTAACCTGAATGCCCAGATAAGTGAGCTTCTCATAAGCCATACTTTTTTTAACCCAATTTAAATCTTTCTAATATTTCAAACAAATAGGGCCATTCGATCTGGTCCAATGCTTCTCAGCGTCGCGTGCCAAAACTGCCAACTCTTCTTTAGGTCTGGCAGTGGAGTAAATAGTGGAGTCCCGCTCTATCTGCCATTCCCGAACAGAGATGAGCAAGTTTCTCCGTGACTGCAGCTGCCAGTCAAAGCTGTAAAGATGAGGTTTTAGCCCAATTGAACAGCCTTGTGTTACATGATGCAAAATACATCCTGAAATTATGATGATAGAGCAAGCCAAGTAGAAGCAACTAAAAAAAAATGAAGATAAAAAAAAAAATATTCAGGTTGTACTTATTGTACTTGTATGTATGTGTGACTTTACAATGTGAAAAGGCATTATGGCTCCTTAGAGGAGCTTAACTGCAAATCCTGCTCAGTGTGAGGAGCAGCAGTGATGGTTTAGACATTTGTTGGCACATGAGTGGCTGATGCGAATTTGAAGTCAATTGAGACAAAATGTAGAAAGAAAAGGCCAAATGACGGGATGTAAATAATGCATTAAAGATTGTCTTTTTCTTTTAAAAAAGCTTGAGTGTGTGCATGTACTTTCTATTAATGATGTGAATATTGAGGACAAGGCTGTGCTTATTAGGTGCTAATAATTTGCTGTAAAAGTGTGGGAGACAGTATGAAAAAATGAAGGCAGAGTTGTTAGCCTGAAGAGAGAAAGTGCAGGTTGTCCAAGGTGGAGTAATAAGCGAGCAAATAGTTGAGGAATGAAGAGGTGGCAAGCACGGGTATTTTGGGTGAATAAAGGGTAATAAGAGAGATGTAGTAGTGCAGGCGGAGTATTTGGCGAGAGCAGGGAAAAGGAAAAAGGAGAGGCGACTTGTCGCCTCCCCGTCCCCCAAGTCCGGGCCGTGGCAGCGAGTCCGTGAGGGAGTCGAACTCGGGACGCTCTGCTCCAGAGCGCTCCGTCACACGTCTTACGCCACACTGCCGGCATGGAAAATAGGGGGGAAAAAAGGACTTTTATCTTCTGTTCTTTAACACTTGTTCTTTGGGGGGGCGGGGCAGGCCGGGCCGGGCAGGGCGGGCTCTCTAAATGACCTATTAACTTTCTTCTGCAATATTCTTCCACACAAATTACACATGGAAACCCAGCAATTTTTCCATTGCCATTCACTAAATGGGACTGCCAATGTTGGACGGCTTACCAAGACAAAGCCTTCCTGCTACCCGGAATCAGCTTTCCTGCTCGGAAACCTGCTGGCGGCGCCACTATGTTTACACCACGCTCTTCAACTTCGGCTTTTTTGCCTCGTTTCAGCACACCTACCTAGTCCCACTCATCAATGAAGGTAAATACAAGCAGGTCATTCTGAAAAACACACACAGCTTATCATCTTATCCTTCTACAACACCTAAAAGCACTCTGTTCATTTCTTCGCTAGATTAGCCGCTAGCATACACGCTGTGTTAGAGGCTTGTTGCTACCTAGTTAGCCATGCTGCACACCTGTTACTCTGTATTTGTCAATGATTCAGCACTCCTTCGGTTTTGTTATCCATTTTTAGACAGTCATGAGATCATCTGCACACTCCACAGAGCTCCAGAGTTACTGTTCATAGAGCAACACCAGAGGTATGTGGAGAGGACTGAACATCATCACTGGACGGAGCACTGTGAGCGGAGGGGGTCCAGAGTCTGGAGACCAGGTTCTGGCTAACAGATTGAACCAGTTGTTTAACAGGTTTGATTCAGTAGCCCTTCCCTCCCCCATCCACCAGAGCTCGTCACACCTCTCTGCAGCCCCCCATAGCACCGGGGACATGAAATGCACCTCACCTGTCCCACTTTTTCCTTCTCCTTCAACCACTCTACTGGGTCTAAGTCGTCTCCACCTGCTACGGCGGCTGAGGTCCTTTGGGGGTGAACAGGACACTCCTAAGGACATTTTATGACACTGTGGTGGCGTCGGCTATTTTCTATGCTGTGGTCTGCTGGCGTGGTGGAATGGCAGAGAGGGACAGGGGGAAACTCAACAAGCTGGTCAGGAGGGCCAGCTCTGTCCTGGACTGTCCGCTGAAGTCCATCGAGACCGTACGAGCACTGAGCAGCTCCTTCAGCAGTGGACTTTTACGCCCACAGTGTAGGAAGGAGCGCTACCGCAGGTCATTCTTACCAGCAGCTGTCAGACTCTATAATGCAGCTTAACATTCCTTTGGTCATCTTACTCAGCAGCTTGTTAGTTTACTCTACATTTTATACATATCGCCGTACAATTTTTCTATACATATTCTGTACATTGTTACCTGTATATACGAACTTCGGTTGCTTACGTTCATAGGACCACCCTGTGTCTTCCTTTGATATTTTATTTTCCCTTGCTGTAAGGGTTAGAAATTTCTGATCCGTGGGATTATAAAGGTTTATTCTATTCTATTCTATGTTTTATATTTGTTTGTATTTTATTTGTATTTTCCTTCTGCTATCTGTACCTCTGCTGAGGAAACGCAAAAATTTCCCCGCCGTGGGATCAATAAAATCTTATCTTATCTTATCTTATCTTATCTTATCTTATCTAACAGAATGAACCTTTTGGGATTTAGTTACCTAGATGATTGAGCATGCATCAAGACATAACTGGACCCAGTTTGCACTTTTGTTTGTAGGGAGTGACACGTCACGGTGTAAGAAATCTTCACTTTTTGTTCCAGTTTCTTACATAAACACCCTCATCCTTATACAAAATATTATACTCGCTCCAAAATTAGTAAATCTAGCAACATCTGTGTCTGAAACACAACGTTTCTAATATGATTAGATCAAATTTGCACTTTCCTGAAAAGAGAGTGACACGTCCAGTTGCATAAAAACCTTTTTCTATAGACATTAGCACACACTCCAGCAGCTTTTCATCCCTTTGAACCCAAAGAGTCATTGCTCAGGACCCCAAACTTTCTAAATGTAATGCTTCCTTTGATGAGAACAATGTTTTTCACTTTCTGAAATGCAGTTGCAGAAAACCTGAGCTAAAACCTGAGCTATGTTATTTTCATCTGGAATGGCTTATTCTTTAGGTTTTTCTACTCATATATTATCCACCCTCTGTTTTAGACTTGCAAAGATTTTTCCCAGCAATTCCATGTGTTTTATTGCCCCATGAAAAAGGTAAGATGAGTGAATTTAGGTTTTTAAAAAATGTTTTAGGAAGGAACACAAGGAGATTTTGAAAAAAGTACAACCACTTAGGCAAAATTCTCATCTTTATATGATTAACTCAATGAGTGATTTAGGAAGCGTATTCCAGAACTGTTTACTTGACTGAAGCTCAGATATTAAGGGAGAAAAGTTAGATTTTAATAGAGAGGAATAGCTTTTTGTAACCTGAATGCCCAGATAAGTGAGCTTCTCATAAGCCATACTTTTTTTAACCCAATTTAAATCTTTCTAATATTTCAAACAAATAGGGCCATTCGATCTGGTCCAATGCCTTCTCAGCGTCGCGTGCCAAAACTGCCAACTCTTCTTTAGGTCTGGCAGTGGAGTAAATAGTGGAGTCCCGCTCTATCTGCCATTCCCGAACAGAGATGAGCAAGTTTCTCCGTGACTGCAGCTGCCAGTCAAAGCTGTAAAGATGAGGTTTTAGCCCAATTGAAAGCCTTGTGTTATATGATGCAAAATACATCCTGAAATTATGATGATAGAGCAAGCCAAGTAGAAGCAACTAAAAAAAATGAAGATAAAAAAAAAAATATTCAGGTTGTACTTATTGTACTTGTATGTATGTGTGACTTTACAATGTGAAAAGGCATTATGGCTCCTTAGAGGAGCTTAACTGCAAATCCTGCTCAGTGTGAGGAGCAGCAGTGATGGTTTAGACATTTGTTGGCACATGATACGAATTTGAAGTCAATTGAGACAAAATGTAGAAAGAAAAGGCCAAATGACGGGATGTAAATAATGCATTAAAGATTGTCTTTTTCTTTTAAAAAAAGCTTGAGTGTGTGCATGTACTTTCTATTAATGATGTGAATATTGAGGACAAGGCTGTGCTTATTAGGTGCTAATAATTTGCTGTAAAAGTGTGGGAGACAGTATGAAAAAATGAAGGCAGAGTTGTTAGCCTGAAGAGAGAAAGTGCAGGTTGTCCAAGGTGGAGTAATAAGCGAGCAAATAGTTGAGGAATGAAGAGGTGGCAAGCACGGGTATTTTGGGTGAATAAAGGGTAATAAGAGAGATGTAGTAGTGCAGGCGGAGTATTTGGCGAGAGCAGGGAAAAGGAAAAAGGAGAGGCGACTTGTCGCCTCCCCGTCCCCCAAGTCCGGGCCGTGGCAGCGAGTCCGTGAGGGAGTCGAACTCGGGACGCTCTGCTCCAGAGCGCTCCGTCACACGTCTTACGCCACACTGCCGGCATGGAAAATAGGGGGGAAAAAAGGACTTTTATCTTCTGTTCTTTAACACTTGTTCTTTGGGGGGGGGCGGGGCAGGCCGGGCCGGGGCAGGGCGGGCTCTCTAAATGACCTATTAACTTTCTTCTGCAATATTCTTCCACACAAATTACACATGGAAACCCAGCAATTTTTCCATTGCCATTCACTAAATGGGACTGCCAATGTTGGACGGCTTACCAAGACAAAGCCTTCCTGCTACCCGGAATCAGCTTTCCTGCTCGGAAACCTGCTGGCGGCGCCACTATGTTTACACCACGCTCTTCAACTTCGGCTTTTTTGCCTCGTTTCAGCACACCTACCTAGTCCCACTCATCAATGAAGGTAAATACAAGCAGGTCATTCTGAAAAACACACACAGCTTATCATCTTATCCTTCTACAACACCTAAAAGCACTCTGTTCATTTCTTCGCTAGATTAGCCGCTAGCATACACGCTGTGTTAGAGGCTTGTTGCTACCTAGTTAGCCATGCTGCACACCTGTTACTCTGTATTTGTCAATGATTCAGCACTCCTTCGGTTTTGTTATCCATTTTTAGACAGTCATGAGATCATCTGCACACTCCACAGAGCTCCAGAGTTACTGTTCATAGAGCAACACCAGAGGTATGTGGAGAGGACTGAACATCATCACTGGACGGAGCACTGTGAGCGGAGGGGGTCCAGAGTCTGGAGACCAGGTTCTGGCTAACAGATTGAACCAGTTGTTTAACAGGTTTGATTCAGTAGCCCTTCCCTCCCCCATCCACCAGAGCTCGTCACACCTCTCTGCAGCCCCCCATAGCACCGGGGACATGAAATGCACCTCACCTGTCCCACTTTTTCCTTCTCCTTCAACCACTCTACTGGGTCTAAGTCGTCTCCACCTGCTACGGCGGCTGAGGTCCTTTGGGGGTGAACAGGACACTCCTAAGGACATTTTATGACACTGTGGTGGCGTCGGCTATTTTCTATGCTGTGGTCTGCTGGCGTGGTGGAATGGCAGAGAGGGACAGGGGGAAACTCAACAAGCTGGTCAGGAGGGCCAGCTCTGTCCTGGACTGTCCGCTGAAGTCCATCGAGCAGGTTGGGGAGGAGAGGATGTTGTCTAAGCTAACATCCATCATGGACAACACCTCCCACCCCCTGCATGAGACTGTACGAGCACTGAGCAGCTCCTTCAGCAGTGGACTTTTACGCCCACAGTGTAGGAAGGAGCGCTACCGCAGGTCATTCTTACCAGCAGCTGTCAGACTCTATAATGCAGCTTAACATTCCTTTGGTCATCTTACTCAGCAGCTTGTTAGTTTACTCTACATTTTATACATATCGCCGTACAATTTTTCTATACATATTCTGTACATTGTTACCTGTATATACGAACTTCGGTTGCTTACGTTCATAGGACCACCCTGTGTCTTCCTTTGATATTTTATTTTCCCTTGCTGTAAGGGTTAGAAATTTCTGATCCGTGGGATTATAAAGGTTTATTCTATTCTATTCTATGTTTTATATTTGTTTGTATTTTATTTGTATTTTCCTTCTGCTATCTGTACCTCTGCTGAGGAAACGCAAAAATTTCCCCGCCGTGGGATCAATAAAATCTTATCTTATCTTATCTTATCTTATCTTATCTAACAGAATGAACCTTTTGGGATTTAGTTACCTAGATGATTGAGCATGCATCAAGACATAACTGGACCCAGTTTGCACTTTTGTTTGTAGGGAGTGACACGTCACGGTGTAAGAAATCTTCACTTTTTGTTCCAGTTTCTTACATAAACACCCTCATCCTTATACAAAATATTATACTCGCTCCAAAATTAGTAAATCTAGCAACATCTGTGTCTGAAACACAACGTTTCTAATATGATTAGATCAAATTTGCACTTTCCTGAAAAGAGAGTGACACGTCCAGTTGCATAAAAACCTTTTTCTATAGACATTAGCACACACTCCAGCAGCTTTTCATCCCTTTGAACCCAAAGAGTCATTGCTCAGGACCCCAAACTTTCTAAATGTAATGCTTCCTTTGATGAGAACAATGTTTTTCACTTTCTGAAATGCAGTTGCAGAAAACCTGAGCTAAAACCTGAGCTATGTTATTTTCATCTGGAATGGCTTATTCTTTAGGTTTTTCTACTCATATATTATCCACCCTCTGTTTTAGACTTGCAAAGATTTTTCCCAGCAATTCCATGTGTTTTATTGCCCCATGAAAAAGGTAAGATGAGTGAATTTAGGTTTTTAAAAAATGTTTTAGGAAGGAACACAAGGAGATTTTGAAAAAAGTACAACCACTTAGGCAAAATTCTCATCTTTATATGATTAACTCAATGAGTGATTTAGGAAGCGTATTCCAGAACTGTTTACTTGACTGAAGCTCAGATATTAAGGGAGAAAAGTTAGATTTTAATAGAGAGGAATAGCTTTTTGTAACCTGAATGCCCAGATAAGTGAGCTTCTCATAAGCCATACTTTTTTTAACCCAATTTAAATCTTTCTAATATTTCAAACAAATAGGGCCATTCGATCTGGTCCAATGCCTTCTCAGCGTCGCGTGCCAAAACTGCCAACTCTTCTTTAGGTCTGGCAGTGGAGTAAATAGTGGAGTCCCGCTCTATCTGCCATTCCCGAACAGAGATGAGCAAGTTTCTCCGTGACTGCAGCTGCCAGTCAAAGCTGTAAAGATGAGGTTTTAGCCCAATTGAAGAGCCTTGTGTTATATGATGCAAAATACATCCTGAAATTATGATGATAGAGCAAGCCAAGTAGAAGCAACTAAAAAAAAATGAAGATAAAAAAAAAAATATTCAGGTTGTACTTATTGTACTTGTATGTATGTGTGACTTTACAATGTGAAAAGGCATTATGGCTCCTTAGAGGAGCTTAACTGCAAATCCTGCTCAGTGTGAGGAGCAGCAGTGATGGTTTAGACATTTGTTGGCACATGATACGAATTTGAAGTCAATTGAGACAAAATGTAGAAAGAAAAGGCCAAATGACGGGATGTAAATAATGCATTAAAGATTGTCTTTTTCTTTTAAAAAAAGCTTGAGTGTGTGCATGTACTTTCTATTAATGATGTGAATATTGAGGACAAGGCTGTGCTTATTAGGTGCTAATAATTTGCTGTAAAAGTGTGGGAGACAGTATGAAAAAATGAAGGCAGAGTTGTTAGCCTGAAGAGAGAAAGTGCAGGTTGTCCAAGGTGGAGTAATAAGCGAGCAAATAGTTGAGGAATGAAGAGGTGGCAAGCACGGGTATTTTGGGTGAATAAAGGGTAATAAGAGAGATGTAGTAGTGCAGGCGGAGTATTTGGCGAGAGCAGGGAAAAGGAAAAAGGAGAGGCGACTTGTCGCCTCCCCGTCCCCCAAGTCCGGGCCGTGGCAGCGAGTCCGTGAGGGAGTCGAACTCGGGACGCTCTGCTCCAGAGCGCTCCGTCACACGTCTTACGCCACACTGCCGGCATGGAAAATAGGGGGGAAAAAAGGACTTTTATCTTCTGTTCTTTAACACTTGTTCTTTGGGGGGGCGGGCGGGCAGGCCGGGCCGGGGCAGGGCGGGCTCTCTAAATGACCTATTAACTTTCTTCTGCAATATTCTTCCACACAAATTACACATGGAAACCCAGCAATTTTTCCATTGCCATTCACTAAATGGGACTGCCAATGTTGGACGGCTTACCAAGACAAAGCCTTCCTGCTACCCGGAATCAGCTTTCCTGCTCGGAAACCTGCTGGCGGCGCCACTATGTTTACACCACGCTCTTCAACTTCGGCTTTTTTGCCTCGTTTCAGCACACCTACCTAGTCCCACTCATCAATGAAGGTAAATACAAGCAGGTCATTCTGAAAAACACACACAGCTTATCATCTTATCCTTCTACAACACCTAAAAGCACTCTGTTCATTTCTTCGCTAGATTAGCCGCTAGCATACACGCTGTGTTAGAGGCTTGTTGCTACCTAGTTAGCCATGCTGCACACCTGTTACTCTGTATTTGTCAATGATTCAGCACTCCTTCGGTTTTGTTATCCATTTTTAGACAGTCATGAGATCATCTGCACACTCCACAGAGCTCCAGAGTTACTGTTCATAGAGCAACACCAGAGGTATGTGGAGAGGACTGAACATCATCACTGGACGGAGCACTGTGAGCGGAGGGGGTCCAGAGTCTGGAGACCAGGTTCTGGCTAACAGATTGAACCAGTTGTTTAACAGGTTTGATTCAGTAGCCCTTCCCTCCCCCATCCACCAGAGCTCGTCACACCTCTCTGCAGCCCCCCATAGCACCGGGGACATGAAATGCACCTCACCTGTCCCACTTTTTCCTTCTCCTTCAACCACTCTACTGGGTCTAAGTCGTCTCCACCTGCTACGGCGGCTGAGGTCCTTTGGGGGTGAACAGGACACTCCTAAGGACATTTTATGACACTGTGGTGGCGTCGGCTATTTTCTATGCTGTGGTCTGCTGGCGTGGTGGAATGGCAGAGAGGGACAGGGGGAAACTCAACAAGCTGGTCAGGAGGGCCAGCTCTGTCCTGGACTGTCCGCTGAAGTCCATCGAGCAGGTTGGGGAGGAGAGGATGTTGTCTAAGCTAACATCCATCATGGACAACACCTCCCACCCCCTGCATGAGACTGTACGAGCACTGAGCAGCTCCTTCAGCAGTGGACTTTTACGCCCACAGTGTAGGAAGGAGCGCTACCGCAGGTCATTCTTACCAGCAGCTGTCAGACTCTATAATGCAGCTTAACATTCCTTTGGTCATCTTACTCAGCAGCTTGTTAGTTTACTCTACATTTTATACATATCGCCGTACAATTTTTCTATACATATTCTGTACATTGTTACCTGTATATACGAACTTCGGTTGCTTACGTTCATAGGACCACCCTGTGTCTTCCTTTGATATTTTATTTTCCCTTGCTGTAAGGGTTAGAAATTTCTGATCCGTGGGATTATAAAGGTTTATTCTATTCTATTCTATGTTTTATATTTGTTTGTATTTTATTTGTATTTTCCTTCTGCTATCTGTACCTCTGCTGAGGAAACGCAAAAATTTCCCCGCCGTGGGATCAATAAAATCTTATCTTATCTTATCTTATCTTATCTTATCTTATCTAACAGAATGAACCTTTTGGGATTTAGTTACCTAGATGATTGAGCATGCATCAAGACATAACTGGACCCAGTTTGCACTTTTGTTTGTAGGGAGTGACACGTCACGGTGTAAGAAATCTTCACTTTTTGTTCCAGTTTCTTACATAAACACCCTCATCCTTATACAAAATATTATACTCGCTCCAAAATTAGTAAATCTAGCAACATCTGTGTCTGAAACACAACGTTTCTAATATGATTAGATCAAATTTGCACTTTCCTGAAAAGAGAGTGACACGTCCAGTTGCATAAAAACCTTTTTCTATAGACATTAGCACACACTCCAGCAGCTTTTCATCCCTTTGAACCCAAAGAGTCATTGCTCAGGACCCCAAACTTTCTAAATGTAATGCTTCCTTTGATGAGAACAATGTTTTTCACTTTCTGAAATGCAGTTGCAGAAAACCTGAGCTAAAACCTGAGCTATGTTATTTTCATCTGGAATGGCTTATTCTTTAGGTTTTTCTACTCATATATTATCCACCCTCTGTTTTAGACTTGCAAAGATTTTTCCCAGCAATTCCATGTGTTTTATTGCCCCATGAAAAAGGTAAGATGAGTGAATTTAGGTTTTTAAAAAATGTTTTAGGAAGGAACACAAGGAGATTTTGAAAAAAGTACAACCACTTAGGCAAAATTCTCATCTTTATATGATTAACTCAATGAGTGATTTAGGAAGCGTATTCCAGAACTGTTTACTTGACTGAAGCTCAGATATTAAGGGAGAAAAGTTAGATTTTAATAGAGAGGAATAGCTTTTTGTAACCTGAATGCCCAGATAAGTGAGCTTCTCATAAGCCATACTTTTTTTAACCCAATTTAAATCTTTCTAATATTTCAAACAAATAGGGCCATTCGATCTGGTCCAATGCTTCTCAGCGTCGCGTGCCAAAACTGCCAACTCTTCTTTAGGTCTGGCAGTGGAGTAAATAGTGGAGTCCCGCTCTATCTGCCATTCCCGAACAGAGATGAGCAAGTTTCTCCGTGACTGCAGCTGCCAGTCAAAGCTGTAAAGATGAGGTTTTAGCCCAATTGAACAGCCTTGTGTTATATGATGCAAAATACATCCTGAAATTATGATGATAGAGCAAGCCAAGTAGAAGCAACTAAAAAAAAATGAAGATAAAAAAAAAAATATTCAGGTTGTACTTATTGTACTTGTATGTATGTGTGACTTTACAATGTGAAAAGGCATTATGGCTCCTTAGAGGAGCTTAACTGCAAATCCTGCTCAGTGTGAGGAGCAGCAGTGATGGTTTAGACATTTGTTGGCACATGAGGTGATCGAATTTGAAGTCAATTGAGACAAAATGTAGAAAGAAAAGGCCAAATGACGGGATGTAAATAATGCATTAAAGATTGTCTTTTTCTTTTAAAAAAGCTTGAGTGTGTGCATGTACTTTCTATTAATGATGTGAATATTGAGGACAAGGCTGTGCTTATTAGGTGCTAATAATTTGCTGTAAAAGTGTGGGAGACAGTATGAAAAAATGAAGGCAGAGTTGTTAGCCTGAAGAGAGAAAGTGCAGGTTGTCCAAGGTGGAGTAATAAGCGAGCAAATAGTTGAGGAATGAAGAGGTGGCAAGCACGGGTATTTTGGGTGAATAAAGGGTAATAAGAGAGATGTAGTAGTGCAGGCGGAGTATTTGGCGAGAGCAGGGAAAAGGAAAAAGGAGAGGCGACTTGTCGCCTCCCCGTCCCCCAAGTCCGGGCCGTGGCAGCGAGTCCGTGAGGGAGTCGAACTCGGGACGCTCTGCTCCAGAGCGCTCCGTCACACGTCTTACGCCACACTGCCGGCATGGAAAATAGGGGGGAAAAAAGGACTTTTATCTTCTGTTCTTTAACACTTGTTCTTTGGGGGGGGCGGGGCGGGGCAGGGCGGGCTCTCTAAATGACCTATTAACTTTCTTCTGCAATATTCTTCCACACAAATTACACATGGAAACCCAGCAATTTTTCCATTGCCATTCACTAAATGGGACTGCCAATGTTGGACGGCTTACCAAGACAAAGCCTTCCTGCTACCCGGAATCAGCTTTCCTGCTCGGAAACCTGCTGGCGGCGCCACTATGTTTACACCACGCTCTTCAACTTCGGCTTTTTTGCCTCGTTTCAGCACACCTACCTAGTCCCACTCATCAATGAAGGTAAATACAAGCAGGTCATTCTGAAAAACACACACAGCTTATCATCTTATCCTTCTACAACACCTAAAAGCACTCTGTTCATTTCTTCGCTAGATTAGCCGCTAGCATACACGCTGTGTTAGAGGCTTGTTGCTACCTAGTTAGCCATGCTGCACACCTGTTACTCTGTATTTGTCAATGATTCAGCACTCCTTCGGTTTTGTTATCCATTTTTAGACAGTCATGAGATCATCTGCACACTCCACAGAGCTCCAGAGTTACTGTTCATAGAGCAACACCAGAGGTATGTGGAGAGGACTGAACATCATCACTGGACGGAGCACTGTGAGCGGAGGGGGTCCAGAGTCTGGAGACCAGGTTCTGGCTAACAGATTGAACCAGTTGTTTAACAGGTTTGATTCAGTAGCCCTTCCCTCCCCCATCCACCAGAGCTCGTCACACCTCTCTGCAGCCCCCCATAGCACCGGGGACATGAAATGCACCTCACCTGTCCCACTTTTTCCTTCTCCTTCAACCACTCTACTGGGTCTAAGTCGTCTCCACCTGCTACGGCGGCTGAGGTCCTTTGGGGGTGAACAGGACACTCCTAAGGACATTTTATGACACTGTGGTGGCGTCGGCTATTTTCTATGCTGTGGTCTGCTGGCGTGGTGGAATGGCAGAGAGGGACAGGGGGAAACTCAACAAGCTGGTCAGGAGGGCCAGCTCTGTCCTGGACTGTCCGCTGAAGTCCATCGAGCAGGTTGGGGAGGAGAGGATGTTGTCTAAGCTAACATCCATCATGGACAACACCTCCCACCCCCTGCATGAGACTGTACGAGCACTGAGCAGCTCCTTCAGCAGTGGACTTTTACGCCCACAGTGTAGGAAGGAGCGCTACCGCAGGTCATTCTTACCAGCAGCTGTCAGACTCTATAATGCAGCTTAACATTCCTTTGGTCATCTTACTCAGCAGCTTGTTAGTTTACTCTACATTTTATACATATCGCCGTACAATTTTTCTATACATATTCTGTACATTGTTACCTGTATATACGAACTTCGGTTGCTTACGTTCATAGGACCACCCTGTGTCTTCCTTTGATATTTTATTTTCCCTTGCTGTAAGGGTTAGAAATTTCTGATCCGTGGGATTATAAAGGTTTATTCTATTCTATTCTATGTTTTATATTTGTTTGTATTTTATTTGTATTTTCCTTCTGCTATCTGTACCTCTGCTGAGGAAACGCAAAAATTTCCCCGCCGTGGGATCAATAAAATCTTATCTTATCTTATCTTATCTTATCTTATCTTATCTAACAGAATGAACCTTTTGGGATTTAGTTACCTAGATGATTGAGCATGCATCAAGACATAACTGGACCCAGTTTGCACTTTTGTTTGTAGGGAGTGACACGTCACGGTGTAAGAAATCTTCACTTTTTGTTCCAGTTTCTTACATAAACACCCTCATCCTTATACAAAATATTATACTCGCTCCAAAATTAGTAAATCTAGCAACATCTGTGTCTGAAACACAACGTTTCTAATATGATTAGATCAAATTTGCACTTTCCTGAAAAGAGAGTGACACGTCCAGTTGCATAAAAACCTTTTTCTATAGACATTAGCACACACTCCAGCAGCTTTTCATCCCTTTGAACCCAAAGAGTCATTGCTCAGGACCCCAAACTTTCTAAATGTAATGCTTCCTTTGATGAGAACAATGTTTTTCACTTTCTGAAATGCAGTTGCAGAAAACCTGAGCTAAAACCTGAGCTATGTTATTTTCATCTGGAATGGCTTATTCTTTAGGTTTTTCTACTCATATATTATCCACCCTCTGTTTTAGACTTGCAAAGATTTTTCCCAGCAATTCCATGTGTTTTATTGCCCCATGAAAAAGGTAAGATGAGTGAATTTAGGTTTTTAAAAAATGTTTTAGGAAGGAACACAAGGAGATTTTGAAAAAAGTACAACCACTTAGGCAAAATTCTCATCTTTATATGATTAACTCAATGAGTGATTTAGGAAGCGTATTCCAGAACTGTTTACTTGACTGAAGCTCAGATATTAAGGGAGAAAAGTTAGATTTTAATAGAGAGGAATAGCTTTTTGTAACCTGAATGCCCAGATAAGTGAGCTTCTCATAAGCCATACTTTTTTTAACCCAATTTAAATCTTTCTAATATTTCAAACAAATAGGGCCATTCGATCTGGTCCAATGCCTTCTCAGCGTCGCGTGCCAAAACTGCCAACTCTTCTTTAGGTCTGGCAGTGGAGTAAATAGTGGAGTCCCGCTCTATCTGCCATTCCCGAACAGAGATGAGCAAGTTTCTCCGTGACTGCAGCTGCCAGTCAAAGCTGTAAAGATGAGGTTTTAGCCCAATTGAAAGCCTTGTGTTATATGATGCAAAATACATCCTGAAATTATGATGATAGAGCAAGCCAAGTAGAAGCAACTAAAAAAAAATGAAGATAAAAAAAAAAATATTCAGGTTGTACTTATTGTACTTGTATGTATGTGTGACTTTACAATGTGAAAAGGCATTATGGCTCCTTAGAGGAGCTTAACTGCAAATCCTGCTCAGTGTGAGGAGCAGCAGTGATGGTTTAGACATTTGTTGGCACATGATACGAATTTGAAGTCAATTGAGACAAAATGTAGAAAGAAAAGGCCAAATGACGGGATGTAAATAATGCATTAAAGATTGTCTTTTTCTTTTAAAAAAAGCTTGAGTGTGTGCATGTACTTTCTATTAATGATGTGAATATTGAGGACAAGGCTGTGCTTATTAGGTGCTAATAATTTGCTGTAAAAGTGTGGGAGACAGTATGAAAAAATGAAGGCAGAGTTGTTAGCCTGAAGAGAGAAAGTGCAGGTTGTCCAAGGTGGAGTAATAAGCGAGCAAATAGTTGAGGAATGAAGAGGTGGCAAGCACGGGTATTTTGGGTGAATAAAGGGTAATAAGAGAGATGTAGTAGTGCAGGCGGAGTATTTGGCGAGAGCAGGGAAAAGGAAAAAGGAGAGGCGACTTGTCGCCTCCCCGTCCCCCAAGTCCGGGCCGTGGCAGCGAGTCCGTGAGGGAGTCGAACTCGGGACGCTCTGCTCCAGAGCGCTCCGTCACACGTCTTACGCCACACTGCCGGCATGGAAAATAGGGGGGAAAAAAGGACTTTTATCTTCTGTTCTTTAACACTTGTTCTTTGGGGGGGGCGGGCGGGGCAGGGCGGGCTCTCTAAATGACCTATTAACTTTCTTCTGCAATATTCTTCCACACAAATTACACATGGAAACCCAGCAATTTTTCCATTGCCATTCACTAAATGGGACTGCCAATGTTGGACGGCTTACCAAGACAAAGCCTTCCTGCTACCCGGAATCAGCTTTCCTGCTCGGAAACCTGCTGGCGGCGCCACTATGTTTACACCACGCTCTTCAACTTCGGCTTTTTTGCCTCGTTTCAGCACACCTACCTAGTCCCACTCATCAATGAAGGTAAATACAAGCAGGTCATTCTGAAAAACACACACAGCTTATCATCTTATCCTTCTACAACACCTAAAAGCACTCTGTTCATTTCTTCGCTAGATTAGCCGCTAGCATACACGCTGTGTTAGAGGCTTGTTGCTACCTAGTTAGCCATGCTGCACACCTGTTACTCTGTATTTGTCAATGATTCAGCACTCCTTCGGTTTTGTTATCCATTTTTAGACAGTCATGAGATCATCTGCACACTCCACAGAGCTCCAGAGTTACTGTTCATAGAGCAACACCAGAGGTATGTGGAGAGGACTGAACATCATCACTGGACGGAGCACTGTGAGCGGAGGGGGTCCAGAGTCTGGAGACCAGGTTCTGGCTAACAGATTGAACCAGTTGTTTAACAGGTTTGATTCAGTAGCCCTTCCCTCCCCCATCCACCAGAGCTCGTCACACCTCTCTGCAGCCCCCCATAGCACCGGGGACATGAAATGCACCTCACCTGTCCCACTTTTTCCTTCTCCTTCAACCACTCTACTGGGTCTAAGTCGTCTCCACCTGCTACGGCGGCTGAGGTCCTTTGGGGTGAACAGGACACTCCTAAGGACATTTTATGACACTGTGGTGGCGTCGGCTATTTTCTATGCTGTGGTCTGCTGGCGTGGTGGAATGGCAGAGAGGGACAGGGGGAAACTCAACAAGCTGGTCAGGAGGGCCAGCTCTGTCCTGGACTGTCCGCTGAAGTCCATCGAGCAGGTTGGGGAGGAGAGGATGTTGTCTAAGCTAACATCCATCATGGACAACACCTCCCACCCCCTGCATGAGACTGTACGAGCACTGAGCAGCTCCTTCAGCAGTGGACTTTTACGCCCACAGTGTAGGAAGGAGCGCTACCGCAGGTCATTCTTACCAGCAGCTGTCAGACTCTATAATGCAGCTTAACATTCCTTTGGTCATCTTACTCAGCAGCTTGTTAGTTTACTCTACATTTTATACATATCGCCGTACAATTTTCTATACATATTCTGTACATTGTTACCTGTATATACGAACTTCGGTTGCTTACGTTCATAGGACCACCCTGTGTCTTCCTTTGATATTTTATTTTCCCTTGCTGTAAGGGTTAGAAATTTCTGATCCGTGGGATTATAAAGGTTTATTCTATTCTATTCTATGTTTTATATTTGTTTGTATTTTATTTGTATTTTCCTTCTGCTATCTGTACCTCTGCTGAGGAAACGCAAAAATTTCCCCGCCGTGGGATCAATAAAATCTTATCTTATCTTATCTTATCTTATCTTATCTTATCTTATCTAACAGAATGAACCTTTTGGGATTTAGTTACCTAGATGATTGAGCATGCATCAAGACATAACTGGACCCAGTTTGCACTTTTGTTTGTAGGGAGTGACACGTCACGGTGTAAGAAATCTTCACTTTTTGTTCCAGTTTCTTACATAAACACCCTCATCCTTATACAAAATATTATACTCGCTCCAAAATTAGTAAATCTAGCAACATCTGTGTCTGAAACACGTTTCTAATATGATTAGATCAAATTTGCACTTTCCTGAAAAGAGAGTGACACGTCCAGTTGCATAAAAACCTTTTTCTATAGACATTAGCACACACTCCAGCAGCTTTTCATCCCTTTGAACCCAAAGAGTCATTGCTCAGGACCCCAAACTTTCTAAATGTAATGCTTCCTTTGATGAGAACAATGTTTTTCACTTTCTGAAATGCAGTTGCAGAAAACCTGAGCTAAAACCTGAGCTATGTTATTTTCATCTGGAATGGCTTATTCTTTAGGTTTTTCTACTCATATATTATCCACCCTCTGTTTTAGACTTGCAAAGATTTTTCCCAGCAATTCCATGTGTTTTATTGCCCCATGAAAAGGTAAGATGAGTGAATTTAGGTTTTTAAAAAATGTTTTAGGAAGGAACACAAGGAGATTTTGAAAAAAGTACAACCACTTAGGCAAAATTCTCATCTTTATATGATTAACTCAATGAGTGATTTAGGAAGCGTATTCCAGAACTGTTTACTTGACTGAAGCTCAGATATTAAGGGAGAAAAGTTAGATTTTAATAGAGAGGAATAGCTTTTTGTAACCTGAATGCCCAGATAAGTGAGCTTCTCATAAGCCATACTTTTTTTAACCCAATTTAAATCTTTCTAATATTTCAAACAAATAGGGCCATTCGATCTGGTCCAATGCTTCTCAGCGTCGCGTGCCAAACTGCCAACTCTTCTTTAGGTCTGGCAGTGGAGTAAATAGTGGAGTCCCGCTCTATCTGCCATTCCCGAACAGAGATGAGCAAGTTTCTCCGTGACTGCAGTGCCAGTCAAAGCTGTAAAGATGAGGTTTTAGCCCAATTGAACAGCCTTGTGTTACATGATGCAAAATACATCCTGAAATTATGATGATAGAGCAAGCCAAGTAGAACAACTAAAAAAAATGAAGATAAAAAAAAAATATTCAGGTTGTACTTATTGTACTTGTATGTATGTGTGACTTACAATGGAAAAGGCATTATGGCTCCTTAGAGGAGCTTAACTGCAAATCCTGCTCAGTGTGAGAGCAGCAGTGATGGTTTAGACATGTTGGCACATGAGTGCTGATGCGAATTTGAAGTCAATTGAGACAACAAATGTAGAAAGAAAAGGCCAAATGACGGGATGTAAATAATGCATTAAAGATTGTCTTTTTCTTTTAAAAAAAGCTTGAGTGTGTGCATGTACTTATATTAATGATGTGAATATTGAGGACAAGGCTGTGCTTATTAGGTGCTAATAATTTGCTGTAAAAGTGTGGAGACAGTATGAAAAAATGAAGGCAGAGTTGTTAGCCTGAAGAGAGAAAGTGCAGGTGTCCAAGGTGGAGTAATAAGCGAGCAATAGTTGAGGAATGAA
>NW_020328061.1:0-18173 GCF_001858045.2 Oreochromis niloticus | reverse complement strand
TAATTTGCTGTAAAAGTGTGGGAGACAGTATGAAAAATGAAGGCAGAGTTGTTAGCCTGAAGAGAGAAAGTGCAGGTTGTCCAAGGTGGAGTAATAAGCGAGCAAATAGTTGAGGAATGAAGAGGTGCAAGCACGGGTATTTTGGGTGAATAAAGGGTAATAAGAGAGATGTAGTAGTGCAGGCGGAGTATTTGGCGAGAGCAGGGAAAGGAAAAAGGAGAGGCGACTTGTCGCCTCCCCGTCCCCAAGTCCGGGCCGTGGCAGCGAGTCCGTGAGGGAGTCGAACTCGGGACGCTCTGCTCCAGAGCGCTCCGTCACACGTCTTACGCCACACTGCCGGCATGGAAAATAGGGGGAAAAAAGGACTTTTATCTTCTGTTCTTTAACACTTGTTCTTTGGGGGGGCGGGGCAGGCCGGGCCGGGGCAGGGCGGGCTCTCTAAATGACCTATTAACTTTCTTCTGCATATTCTTCCACACAAATTACACATGGAAACCCAGCAATTTTTCCATTGCCATTCACTAAATGGGACTGCCAATGTTGGACGGCTTACCAAGACAAAGCCTTCCTGCTACCCGGAATCAGCTTTCCTGCTCGGAAACCTGCTGGCGGCGCCACTATGTTTACACCACGCTCTTCAACTTCGGCTTTTTTGCCTCGTTTCAGCACACCTACCTAGTCCCACTCATCAATGAAGGTAAATACAAGCAGGTCATTCTGAAAAACACACACAGCTTATCATCTTATCCTTCTACAACACTAAAAGCACTCTGTTCTTTCTTCGCTAGATTAGCCGCTAGCATACCACGCTGTGTTAGAGGCTGTTGCTACCTATTAGCCATGCTGCACACCTGTTACTTGTATTGTCAATGATTCAGCACTCCTTCGGTTTTGTTATCCATTTTAGACAGTCATGAGATCATCTGCACACTCCAAGAGCTCAGAGTTACTGTTCATAGAGCACACCAGAGGTATGTGGAGAGGACTGAACATCATCACTGGACGGAGCACTGTGAGCGGAGGGGGTCCAGAGTCTGGAGACCAGGTTCTGGCTAACAGATTGAACCAGTTGTTTAACAGGTTTGATTCAGTAGCCCTTCCCTCCCCATCCACCAGAGCTCGTCACACCTCTCTGCAGCCCCCATAGCACCGGGGACATGAAATGCACCTCACCTGTCCACTTTTTCCTTCTCCTTCAACCACTCTACTGGGTCTAAGTCGTCTCCACCTGCTACGGCGGCTGAGGTCCTTTGGGGGTGAACAGGACACTCCTAAGGACATTTTATGACACTGTGGTGGCGTCGGCTATTTTCTATGCTGTGGTCTGCTGGCGTGGTGGAATGGCAGAGAGGGACAGGGGGAAACTCAACAAGCTGGTCAGGAGGGCCAGCTCTGTCCTGGACTGTCCGCTGAAGTCCATCGAGACCGTACGAGCACTGAGCAGCTCCTTCAGCAGTGGACTTTTACGCCCACAGTGTAGGAAGGAGCGCTACCGCAGGTCATTCTTACCAGCAGCTGTCAGACTCTATAATGCAGCTTAACATTCCTTTGGTCATCTTACTCAGCAGCTTGTTAGTTTACTCTACATTTTATACATATCGCGTACAATTTTTCTATACATATTCTGTACATTGTTACTGTATATACGAACTTCGGTTGCTTACGTTCATAGGACCACCCTGTGTCTTCCTTTGATATTTTATTTTCCCTTGCTGTAAGGGTTAGAAATTTCTGATCCGTGGGATTATAAAGGTTTATTCTATTCTATTCTATGTTTTATATTTGTTTGTATTTTATTTGTATTTTCCTTCTGCTATCTGTACCTCTGCTGAGGAAACGCAAAAATTTCCCCGCCGTGGATAATAAAATCTTATCTTATCTTATCTTATCTTATCTTATCTTATCTAACAGAATGAACCTTTTGGGATTTAGTTACCTAGATGATTGAGCATGCATCAAGACATAACTGGACCCAGTTTGCACTTTTGTTTGTAGGGAGTGACACGTCACGGTGTAAGAAATCTTCACTTTTTGTTCCAGTTTCTTACATAAACACCCTCATCCTTATACAAAATATTATACTCGCTCCAAAATTAGTAAATCTAGCAACATCTGTGTCTGAAACACAACGTTTCTAATATGATTAGATCAAATTTGCACTTTCCTGAAAAGAGAGTGACACGTCCAGTTGCATAAAAACCTTTTTCTATAGACATTAGCACACACTCCAGCAGCTTTTCATCCCTTTGAACCCAAAGAGTCATTGCTCAGGACCCAAACTTTCTAAATGTAATGCTTCCTTTGATGAGAACAATGTTTTTCACTTTCTGAAATGCAGTTGCAGAAAACCTGAGCTAAAACCTGAGCTATGTTATTTTCATCTGGAATGGCTTATTCTTTAGGTTTTTCTACTCATATATTATCCACCCTCTGTTTTAGACTTGCAAAGATTTTTCCCAGCAATTCCATGTGTTTTATTGCCCCATGAAAAAGGTAAGATGAGTGAATTTAGGTTTTTAAAAATGTTTTAGGAAGGAACACAAGGAGATTTTGAAAAAAGTACAACCACTTAGGCAAAATTCTCATCTTTATATGATTAACTCAATGAGTGATTTAGGAAGCGTATTCCAGAACTGTTTACTTGACTGAAGCTCAGATATTAAGGGAGAAAGTTAGATTTTAATAGAGAGGAATAGCTTTTTGTAACCTGAATGCCCAGATAAGTGAGCTTCTCATAAGCCATACTTTTTTAACCCAATTTAAATCTTTCTAATATTTCAAACAAATAGGGCCATTCGATCTGGTCCAATGCTTCTCAGCGTCGCGTGCCAAAACTGCCAACTCTTCTTTAGGTCTGGCAGTGGAGTAAATAGTGGAGTCCCGCTCTATCTGCCATTCCCGAACAGAGATGAGCAAGTTTCTCCGTGACTGCAGCTGCCAGTCAAAGCTGTAAAGATGAGGTTTTAGCCCAATTGAACAGCCTTGTGTTACATGATGCAAAATACATCCTGAAATTATGATGATAGAGCAAGCCAAGTAGAAGCAACTAAAAAAAATGAAGATAAAAAAAAAAATATTCAGGTTGTACTTATTGTACTTGTATGTATGTGTGACTTTACAATGTGAAAAGGCATTATGGCTCCTTAGAGGAGCTTAACTGCAAATCCTGCTCAGTGTGAGGAGCAGCAGTGATGGTTTAGACATTTGTTGGCACATGAGTGGCTGATGCGAATTTGAAGTCAATTGAGACAAAATGTAGAAAGAAAAGGCCAAATGACGGGATGTAAATAATGCATTAAAGATTGTCTTTTTCTTTTAAAAAAGCTTGAGTGTGTGCATGTACTTTCTATTAATGATGTGAATATTGAGGACAAGGCTGTGCTTATTAGGTGCTAATAATTTGCTGTAAAAGTGTGGGAGACAGTATGAAAAAATGAAGGCAGAGTTGTTAGCCTGAAGAGAGAAAGTGCAGGTTGTCCAAGGTGGAGTAATAAGCGAGCAAATAGTTGAGGAATGAAGAGGTGGCAAGCACGGGTATTTTGGGTGAATAAAGGGTAATAAGAGAGATGTAGTAGTGCAGGCGGAGTATTTGGCGAGAGCAGGGAAAAGGAAAAAGGAGAGGCGACTTGTCGCCTCCCCGTCCCCAAGTCCGGGCCGTGGCAGCGAGTCCGTGAGGGAGTCGAACTCGGGACGCTCTGCTCCAGAGCGCTCCGTCACACGTCTTACGCCACACTGCCGGCATGGAAAATAGGGGGGAAAAAGGACTTTTATCTTCTGTTCTTTAACACTTGTTCTTTGGGGGGGCGGGCGGGGCAGGCCGGGCGGGCAGGGCGGGCTCTCTAAATGACCTATTAACTTTCTTCTGCAATATTCTTCCACACAAATTACACATGGAAACCCAGCAATTTTTCCATTGCCATTCACTAAATGGGACTGCCAATGTTGGACGGCTTACCAAGACAAAGCCTTCCTGCTACCCGGAATCAGCTTTCCTGCTCGGAAACCTGCTGGCGGCGCCACTATGTTTACACCACGCTCTTCAACTTCGGCTTTTTTGCCTCGTTTCAGCACACCTACCTAGTCCCACTCATCAATGAAGGTAAATACAAGCAGGTCATTCTGAAAACACACACAGCTTATCATCTTATCCTTCTACAACACCTAAAAGCACTCTGTTCATTTCTTCGCTAGATTAGCCGCTAGCATACACGCTGTGTTAGAGGCTTGTTGCTACCTAGTTAGCCATGCTGCACACCTGTTACTCTGTATTTGTCAATGATTCAGCACTCCTTCGGTTTTGTTATCCATTTTTAGACAGTCATGAGATCATCTGCACACTCCACAGAGCTCCAGAGTTACTGTTCATAGAGCAACACCAGAGGTATGTGGAGAGGACTGAACATCATCACTGGACGGAGCACTGTGAGCGGAGGGGGTCCAGAGTCTGGAGACCAGGTTCTGGCTAACAGATTGAACCAGTTGTTTAACAGGTTTGATTCAGTAGCCCTTCCCTCCCCATCCACCAGAGCTCGTCACACCTCTCTGCAGCCCCCCATAGCACCGGGGACATGAAATGCACCTCACCTGTCCCACTTTTTCCTTCTCCTTCAACCACTCTACTGGGTCTAAGTCGTCTCCACCTGCTACGGCGGCTGAGGTCCTTTGGGGGTGAACAGGACACTCCTAAGGACATTTTATGACACTGTGGTGGCGTCGGCTATTTTCTATGCTGTGGTCTGCTGGCGTGGTGGAATGGCAGAGAGGGACAGGGGGAAACTCAACAAGCTGGTCAGGAGGGCCAGCTCTGTCCTGGACTGTCCGCTGAAGTCCATCGAGCAGGTTGGGGAGGAGAGGATGTTGTCTAAGCTAACATCCATCATGGACAACACTCCCACCCCTGCATGAGACTGTACGAGCACTGAGCAGCTCCTTCAGCAGTGGACTTTTACGCCCACAGTGTAGGAAGGAGCGCTACCGCAGGTCATTCTTACCAGCAGCTGTCAGACTCTATAATGCAGCTTAACATTCCTTTGGTCATCTTACTCAGCAGCTTGTTAGTTTACTCTACATTTTATACATATCGCCGTACAATTTTTCTATACATATTCTGTACATTGTTACCTGTATATACGAACTTCGGTTGCTTACGTTCATAGGACCACCCTGTGTCTTCCTTTGATATTTTATTTTCCCTTGCTGTAAGGGTTAGAAATTTCTGATCCGTGGGATTATAAAGGTTTATTCTATTCTATTCTATGTTTATATTTGTTTGTATTTTATTTGTATTTTCCTTCTGCTATCTGTACCTCTGCTGAGGAAACGCAAAAATTTCCCCGCCGTGGGATCAATAAAATCTTATCTTATCTTATCTTATCTTATCTAACAGAATGAACCTTTTGGGATTTAGTTACCTAGATGATTGAGCATGCATCAAGACATAACTGGACCCAGTTTGCACTTTTGTTTGTAGGGAGTGACACGTCACGGTGTAAGAAATCTTCACTTTTTGTTCCAGTTTCTTACATAAACACCCTCATCCTTATACAAAATATTATACTCGCTCCAAAATTAGTAAATCTAGCAACATCTGTGTCTGAAACACAACGTTTCTAATATGATTAGATCAAATTTGCACTTTCCTGAAAAGAGAGTGACACGTCCAGTTGCATAAAAACCTTTTTCTATAGACATTAGCACACACTCCAGCAGCTTTTCATCCCTTTGAACCCAAAGAGTCATTGCTCAGGACCCAAACTTTCTAAATGTAATGCTTCCTTTGATGAGAACAATGTTTTTCACTTTCTGAAATGCAGTTGCAGAAAACCTGAGCTAAAACCTGAGCTATGTTATTTTCATCTGGAATGGCTTATTCTTTAGGTTTTTCTACTCATATATTATCCACCCTCTGTTTTAGACTTGCAAAGATTTTTCCCAGCAATTCCATGTGTTTTATTGCCCCATGAAAAAGGTAAGATGAGTGAATTTAGGTTTTTAAAAAATGTTTTAGGAAGGAACACAAGGAGATTTTGAAAAAAGTACAACCACTTAGGCAAAATTCTCATCTTTATATGATTAACTCAATGAGTGATTTAGGAAGCGTATTCCAGAACTGTTTACTTGACTGAAGCTCAGATATTAAGGGAGAAAAGTTAGATTTTAATAGAGAGGAATAGCTTTTTGTAACCTGAATGCCCAGATAAGTGAGCTTCTCATAAGCCATACTTTTTTTAACCCAATTTAAATCTTTCTAATATTTCAAACAAATAGGGCCATTCGATCTGGTCCAATGCTTCTCAGCGTCGCGTGCCAAAACTGCCAACTCTTCTTTAGGTCTGGCAGTGGAGTAAATAGTGGAGTCCCGCTCTATCTGCCATTCCCGAACAGAGATGAGCAAGTTTCTCCGTGACTGCAGCTGCCAGTCAAAGCTGTAAAGATGAGGTTTTAGCCCAATTGAACAGCCTTGTGTTAATGATGCAAAATACATCCTGAAATTATGATGATAGAGCAAGCCAAGTAGAAGCAACTAAAAAAAATGAAGATAAAAAAAAAATATTCAGGTTGTACTTATTGTACTTGTATGTATGTGTGACTTTACAATGTGAAAAGGCATTATGGCTCCTTAGAGGAGCTTAACTGCAAATCCTGCTCAGTGTGAGGAGCAGCAGTGATGGTTTAGACATTTGTTGGCACATGATGCGAATTTGAAGTCAATTGAGACAAAATGTAGAAAGAAAAGGCCAAATGACGGGATGTAAATAATGCATTAAAGATTGTCTTTTTCTTTTAAAAAAAGCTTGAGTGTGTGCATGTACTTTCTATTAATGATGTGAATATTGAGGACAAGGCTGTGCTTATTAGGTGCTAATAATTTGCTGTAAAAGTGTGGGAGACAGTATGAAAAATGAAGGCAGAGTTGTTAGCCTGAAGAGAGAAAGTGCAGGTTGTCCAAGGTGGAGTAATAAGCGAGCAAATAGTTGAGGAATGAAGAGGTGGCAAGCACGGGTATTTTGGGTGAATAAAGGGTAATAAGAGAGATGTAGTAGTGCAGGCGGAGTATTTGGCGAGAGCAGGGAAAAGGAAAAAGGAGAGGCGACTTGTCGCCTCCCCGTCCCCAAGTCCGGGCCGTGGCAGCGAGTCCGTGAGGGAGTCGAACTCGGGACGCTCTGCTCCAGAGCGCTCCGTCACACGTCTTACGCCACACTGCCGGCATGGAAAATAGGGGGGAAAAAGGACTTTTATCTTCTGTTCTTTAACACTTGTTCTTTGGGGGGGGCGGGGCAGGCGGGCCGGGGCAGGGCGGGCTCTCTAAATGACCTATTAACTTTCTTCTGCAATATTCTTCCACACAAATTACACATGGAAACCCAGCAATTTTTCCATTGCCATTCACTAAATGGGACTGCCAATGTTGGACGGCTTACCAAGACAAAGCCTTCCTGCTACCCGGAATCAGCTTTCCTGCTCGGAAACCTGCTGGCGGCGCCACTATGTTTACACCACGCTCTTCAACTTCGGCTTTTTTGCCTCGTTTCAGCACACCTACCTAGTCCCACTCATCAATGAAGGTAAATACAAGCAGGTCATTCTGAAAACACACACAGCTTATCATCTTATCCTTCTACAACACCTAAAAGCACTCTGTTCATTTCTTCGCTAGATTAGCCGCTAGCATACACGCTGTGTTAGAGGCTTGTTGCTACCTAGTTAGCCATGCTGCACACCTGTTACTCTGTATTTGTCAATGATTCAGCACTCCTTCGGTTTTGTTATCCATTTTTAGACAGTCATGAGATCATCTGCACACTCCACAGAGCTCCAGAGTTACTGTTCATAGAGCAACACCAGAGGTATGTGGAGAGGACTGAACATCATCACTGGACGGAGCACTGTGAGCGGAGGGGGTCCAGAGTCTGGAGACCAGGTTCTGGCTAACAGATTGAACCAGTTGTTTAACAGGTTTGATTCAGTAGCCCTTCCCTCCCCATCCACCAGAGCTCGTCACACCTCTCTGCAGCCCCCATAGCACCGGGGACATGAAATGCACCTCACCTGTCCCACTTTTTCCTTCTCCTTCAACCACTCTACTGGGTCTAAGTCGTCTCCACCTGCTACGGCGGCTGAGGTCCTTTGGGGGTGAACAGGACACTCCTAAGGACATTTTATGACACTGTGGTGGCGTCGGCTATTTTCTATGCTGTGGTCTGCTGGCGTGGTGGAATGGCAGAGAGGGACAGGGGGAAACTCAACAAGCTGGTCAGGAGGGCCAGCTCTGTCCTGGACTGTCCGCTGAAGTCCATCGAGCAGGTTGGGGAGGAGAGGATGTTGTCTAAGCTAACATCCATCATGGACAACACCTCCCACCCCCTGCATGAGACTGTACGAGCACTGAGCAGCTCCTTCAGCAGTGGACTTTTACGCCCACAGTGTAGGAAGGAGCGCTACCGCAGGTCATTCTTACCAGCAGCTGTCAGACTCTATAATGCAGCTTAACATTCCTTTGGTCATCTTACTCAGCAGCTTGTTAGTTTACTCTACATTTTATACATATCGCCGTACAATTTTTCTATACATATTCTGTACATTGTTACCTGTATATACGAACTTCGGTTGCTTACGTTCATAGGACCACCCTGTGTCTTCCTTTGATATTTTATTTTCCCTTGCTGTAAGGGTTAGAAATTTCTGATCCGTGGGATTATAAAGGTTTATTCTATTCTATTCTATGTTTTATATTTGTTTGTATTTTATTTGTATTTTCCTTCTGCTATCTGTACCTCTGCTGAGGAAACGCAAAAATTTCCCCGCCGTGGGATCAATAAAATCTTATCTTATCTTATCTTATCTTATCTTATCTTATCTAACAGAATGAACCTTTTGGGATTTAGTTACCTAGATGATTGAGCATGCATCAAGACATAACTGGACCCAGTTTGCACTTTTGTTTGTAGGGAGTGACACGTCACGGTGTAAGAAATCTTCACTTTTTGTTCCAGTTTCTTACATAAACACCCTCATCCTTATACAAAATATTATACTCGCTCCAAAATTAGTAAATCTAGCAACATCTGTGTCTGAAACACGTTTCTAATATGATTAGATCAAATTTGCACTTTCCTGAAAAGAGAGTGACACGTCCAGTTGCATAAAAACCTTTTTCTATAGACATTAGCACACACTCCAGCAGCTTTTCATCCCTTTGAACCCAAAGAGTCATTGCTCAGGACCCCAAACTTTCTAAATGTAATGCTTCCTTTGATGAGAACAATGTTTTTCACTTTCTGAAATGCAGTTGCAGAAAACCTGAGCTAAAACCTGAGCTATGTTATTTTCATCTGGAATGGCTTATTCTTTAGGTTTTTCTACTCATATATTATCCACCCTCTGTTTTAGACTTGCAAAGATTTTTCCCAGCAATTCCATGTGTTTTATTGCCCCATGAAAAAGGTAAGATGAGTGAATTTAGGTTTTTAAAAAATGTTTTAGGAAGGAACACAAGGAGATTTTGAAAAAAGTACAACCACTTAGGCAAAATTCTCATCTTTATATGATTAACTCAATGAGTGATTTAGGAAGCGTATTCCAGAACTGTTTACTTGACTGAAGCTCAGATATTAAGGGAGAAAAGTTAGATTTTAATAGAGAGGAATAGCTTTTTGTAACCTGAATGCCCAGATAAGTGAGCTTCTCATAAGCCATACTTTTTTTAACCCAATTTAAATCTTTCTAATATTTCAAACAAATAGGGCCATTCGATCTGGTCCAATGCCTTCTCAGCGTCGCGTGCCAAAACTGCCAACTCTTCTTTAGGTCTGGCAGTGGAGTAAATAGTGGAGTCCCGCTCTATCTGCCATTCCCGAACAGAGATGAGCAAGTTTCTCCGTGACTGCAGCTGCCAGTCAAAGCTGTAAAGATGAGGTTTTAGCCCAATTGAAGAGCCTTGTGTTATATGATGCAAAATACATCCTGAAATTATGATGATAGAGCAAGCCAAGTAGAAGCAACTAAAAAAAAATGAAGATAAAAAAAAAAATATTCAGGTTGTACTTATTGTACTTGTATGTATGTGTGACTTTACAATGTGAAAAGGCATTATGGCTCCTTAGAGGAGCTTAACTGCAAATCCTGCTCAGTGTGAGGAGCAGCAGTGATGGTTTAGACATTTGTTGGCACATGATACGAATTTGAAGTCAATTGAGACAAAATGTAGAAAGAAAAGGCCAAATGACGGGATGTAAATAATGCATTAAAGATTGTCTTTTTCTTTTAAAAAAAGCTTGAGTGTGTGCATGTACTTTCTATTAATGATGTGAATATTGAGGACAAGGCTGTGCTTATTAGGTGCTAATAATTTGCTGTAAAAGTGTGGGAGACAGTATGAAAAAATGAAGGCAGAGTTGTTAGCCTGAAGAGAGAAAGTGCAGGTTGTCCAAGGTGGAGTAATAAGCGAGCAAATAGTTGAGGAATGAAGAGGTGGCAAGCACGGGTATTTTGGGTGAATAAAGGGTAATAAGAGAGATGTAGTAGTGCAGGCGGAGTATTTGGCGAGAGCAGGGAAAAGGAAAAAGGAGAGGCGACTTGGCGCCTCCCCGTCCCCAAGTCCGGGCCGTGGCAGCGAGTCCGTGAGGGAGTCGAACTCGGGACGCTCTGCTCCAGAGCGCTCCGTCACACGTCTTACGCCACACTGCCGGCATGGAAAATAGGGGGGAAAAAAGGACTTTTATCTTCTGTTCTTTAACACTTGTTCTTTGGGGGGGGGGGCAGGGCGGGCTCTCTAAATGACCTATTAACTTTCTTCTGCAATATTCTTCCACACAAATTACACATGGAAACCCAGCAATTTTTCCATTGCCATTCACTAAATGGGACTGCCAATGTTGGACGGCTTACCAAGACAAAGCCTTCCTGCTACCCGGAATCAGCTTTCCTGCTCGGAAACCTGCTGGCGGCGCCACTATGTTTACACCACGCTCTTCAACTTCGGCTTTTTTGCCTCGTTTCAGCACACCTACCTAGTCCCACTCATCAATGAAGGTAAATACAAGCAGGTCATTCTGAAAAACACACACAGCTTATCATCTTATCCTTCTACAACACCTAAAAGCACTCTGTTCATTTCTTCGCTAGATTAGCCGCTAGCATACACGCTGTGTTAGAGGCTTGTTGCTACCTAGTTAGCCATGCTGCACACCTGTTACTCTGTATTTGTCAATGATTCAGCACTCCTTCGGTTTTGTTATCCATTTTTAGACAGTCATGAGATCATCTGCACACTCCACAGAGCTCCAGAGTTACTGTTCATAGAGCAACACCAGAGGTATGTGGAGAGGACTGAACATCATCACTGGACGGAGCACTGTGAGCGGAGGGGGTCCAGAGTCTGGAGACCAGGTTCTGGCTAACAGATTGAACCAGTTGTTTAACAGGTTTGATTCAGTAGCCCTTCCCTCCCCCATCCACCAGAGCTCGTCACACCTCTCTGCAGCCCCCCATAGCACCGGGGACATGAAATGCACCTCACCTGTCCCACTTTTTCCTTCTCCTTCAACCACTCTACTGGGTCTAAGTCGTCTCCACCTGCTACGGCGGCTGAGGTCCTTTGGGGGTGAACAGGACACTCCTAAGGACATTTTATGACACTGTGGTGGCGTCGGCTATTTTCTATGCTGTGGTCTGCTGGCGTGGTGGAATGGCAGAGAGGGACAGGGGGAAACTCAACAAGCTGGTCAGGAGGGCCAGCTCTGTCCTGGACTGTCCGCTGAAGTCCATCGAGCAGGTTGGGGAGGAGAGGATGTTGTCTAAGCTAACATCCATCATGGACAACACCTCCCACCCCCTGCATGAGACTGTACGAGCACTGAGCAGCTCCTTCAGCAGTGGACTTTTACGCCCACAGTGTAGGAAGGAGCGCTACCGCAGGTCATTCTTACCAGCAGCTGTCAGACTCTATAATGCAGCTTAACATTCCTTTGGTCATCTTACTCAGCAGCTTGTTAGTTTACTCTACATTTTATACATATCGCCGTACAATTTTTCTATACATATTCTGTACATTGTTACCTGTATATACGAACTTCGGTTGCTTACGTTCATAGGACCACCCTGTGTCTTCCTTTGATATTTTATTTTCCCTTGCTGTAAGGGTTAGAAATTTCTGATCCGTGGGATTATAAAGGTTTATTCTATTCTATTCTATGTTTTATATTTGTTTGTATTTTATTTGTATTTTCCTTCTGCTATCTGTACCTCTGCTGAGGAAACGCAAAAATTTCCCCGCCGTGGGATCAATAAAATCTTATCTTATCTTATCTTATCTTATCTTATCTTATCTTATCTAACAGAATGAACCTTTTGGGATTTAGTTACCTAGATGATTGAGCATGCATCAAGACATAACTGGACCCAGTTTGCACTTTTGTTTGTAGGGAGTGACACGTCACGGTGTAAGAAATCTTCACTTTTTGTTCCAGTTTCTTACATAAACACCCTCATCCTTATACAAAATATTATACTCGCTCCAAAATTAGTAAATCTAGCAACATCTGTGTCTGAAACACAACGTTTCTAATATGATTAGATCAAATTTGCACTTTCCTGAAAAGAGAGTGACACGTCCAGTTGCATAAAAACCTTTTTCTATAGACATTAGCACACACTCCAGCAGCTTTTCATCCCTTTGAACCCAAAGAGTCATTGCTCAGGACCCCAAACTTTCTAAATGTAATGCTTCCTTTGATGAGAACAATGTTTTTCACTTTCTGAAATGCAGTTGCAGAAAACCTGAGCTAAAACCTGAGCTATGTTATTTTCATCTGGAATGGCTTATTCTTTAGGTTTTTCTACTCATATATTATCCACCCTCTGTTTTAGACTTGCAAAGATTTTTCCCAGCAATTCCATGTGTTTTATTGCCCCATGAAAAAGGTAAGATGAGTGAATTTAGGTTTTTAAAAAATGTTTTAGGAAGGAACACAAGGAGATTTTGAAAAAAGTACAACCACTTAGGCAAAATTCTCATCTTTATATGATTAACTCAATGAGTGATTTAGGAAGCGTATTCCAGAACTGTTTACTTGACTGAAGCTCAGATATTAAGGGAGAAAAGTTAGATTTTAATAGAGAGGAATAGCTTTTTGTAACCTGAATGCCCAGATAAGTGAGCTTCTCATAAGCCATACTTTTTTTAACCCAATTTAAATCTTTCTAATATTTCAAACAAATAGGGCCATTCGATCTGGTCCAATGCCTTCTCAGCGTCGCGTGCCAAAACTGCCAACTCTTCTTTAGGTCTGGCAGTGGAGTAAATAGTGGAGTCCCGCTCTATCTGCCATTCCCGAACAGAGATGAGCAAGTTTCTCCGTGACTGCAGCTGCCAGTCAAAGCTGTAAAGATGAGGTTTTAGCCCAATTGAAGAGCCTTGTGTTATATGATGCAAAATACATCCTGAAATTATGATGATAGAGCAAGCCAAGTAGAAGCAACTAAAAAAAATGAAGATAAAAAAAAAAATATTCAGGTTGTACTTATTGTACTTGTATGTATGTGTGACTTTACAATGTGAAAAGGCATTATGGCTCCTTAGAGGAGCTTAACTGCAAATCCTGCTCAGTGTGAGGAGCAGCAGTGATGGTTTAGACATTTGTTGGCACATGATACGAATTTGAAGTCAATTGAGACAAAATGTAGAAAGAAAAGGCCAAATGACGGGATGTAAATAATGCATTAAAGATTGTCTTTTTCTTTTAAAAAAAGCTTGAGTGTGTGCATGTACTTTCTATTAATGATGTGAATATTGAGGACAAGGCTGTGCTTATTAGGTGCTAATAATTTGCTGTAAAAGTGTGGGAGACAGTATGAAAAAATGAAGGCAGAGTTGTTAGCCTGAAGAGAGAAAGTGCAGGTTGTCCAAGGTGGAGTAATAAGCGAGCAAATAGTTGAGGAATGAAGAGGTGGCAAGCACGGGTATTTTGGGTGAATAAAGGGTAATAAGAGAGATGTAGTAGTGCAGGCGGAGTATTTGGCGAGAGCAGGGAAAAGGAAAAAGGAGAGGCGACTTGCGCCTCCCCGTCCCCAAGTCCGGGCCGTGGCAGCGAGTCCGTGAGGGAGTCGAACTCGGGACGCTCTGCTCCAGAGCGCTCCGTCACACGTCTTACGCCACACTGCCGGCATGGAAAATAGGGGGGAAAAAAGGACTTTTATCTTCTGTTCTTTAACACTTGTTCTTTGGGGGGGGGGGCAGGGCGGGCTCTCTAAATGACCTATTAACTTTCTTCTGCAATATTCTTCCACACAAATTACACATGGAAACCCAGCAATTTTTCCATTGCCATTCACTAAATGGGACTGCCAATGTTGGACGGCTTACCAAGACAAAGCCTTCCTGCTACCCGGAATCAGCTTTCCTGCTCGGAAACCTGCTGGCGGCGCCACTATGTTTACACCACGCTCTTCAACTTCGGCTTTTTTGCCTCGTTTCAGCACACCTACCTAGTCCCACTCATCAATGAAGGTAAATACAAGCAGGTCATTCTGAAAAACACACACAGCTTATCATCTTATCCTTCTACAACACCTAAAAGCACTCTGTTCATTTCTTCGCTAGATTAGCCGCTAGCATACACGCTGTGTTAGAGGCTTGTTGCTACCTAGTTAGCCATGCTGCACACCTGTTACTCTGTATTTGTCAATGATTCAGCACTCCTTCGGTTTTGTTATCCATTTTTAGACAGTCATGAGATCATCTGCACACTCCACAGAGCTCCAGAGTTACTGTTCATAGAGCAACACCAGAGGTATGTGGAGAGGACTGAACATCATCACTGGACGGAGCACTGTGAGCGGAGGGGTCCAGAGTCTGGAGACCAGGTTCTGGCTAACAGATTGAACCAGTTGTTTAACAGGTTTGATTCAGTAGCCCTTCCCTCCCCATCCACCAGAGCTCGTCACACCTCTCTGCAGCCCCCCATAGCACCGGGACATGAAATGCACCTCACCTGTCCCACTTTTTCCTTCTCCTTCAACCACTCTACTGGGTCTAAGTCGTCTCCACCTGCTACGGCGGCTGAGGTCCTTTGGGGGTGAACAGGACACTCCTAAGGACATTTTATGACACTGTGGTGGCGTCGGCTATTTTCTATGCTGTGGTCTGCTGGCGTGGTGGAATGGCAGAGAGGGACAGGGGGAAACTCAACAAGCTGGTCAGGAGGGCCAGCTCTGTCCTGGACTGTCCGCTGAAGTCCATCGAGCAGGTTGGGGAGGAGAGGATGTTGTCTAAGCTAACATCCATCATGGACAACACCTCCCACCCCCTGCATGAGACTGTACGAGCACTGAGCAGCTCCTTCAGCAGTGGACTTTTACGCCCACAGTGTAGGAAGGAGCGCTACCGCAGGTCATTCTTACCAGCAGCTGTCAGACTCTATAATGCAGCTTAACATTCCTTTGGTCATCTTACTCAGCAGCTTGTTAGTTTACTCTACATTTTATACATATCGCCGTACAATTTTTCTATACATATTCTGTACATTGTTACCTGTATATACGAACTTCGGTTGCTTACGTTCATAGGACCACCCTGTGTCTTCCTTTGATATTTTATTTTCCCTTGCTGTAAGGGTTAGAAATTTCTGATCCGTGGGATTATAAAGGTTTATTCTATTCTATTCTATGTTTTATATTTGTTTGTATTTTATTTGTATTTTCCTTCTGCTATCTGTACCTCTGCTGAGGAAACGCAAAAATTTCCCCGCCGTGGGATCAATAAAATCTTATCTTATCTTATCTTATCTTATCTTATCTAACAGAATGAACCTTTTGGGATTTAGTTACCTAGATGATTGAGCATGCATCAAGACATAACTGGACCCAGTTTGCACTTTTGTTTGTAGGGAGTGACACGTCACGGTGTAAGAAATCTTCACTTTTTGTTCCAGTTTCTTACATAAACACCCTCATCCTTATACAAAATATTATACTCGCTCCAAAATTAGTAAATCTAGCAACATCTGTGTCTGAAACACAACGTTTCTAATATGATTAGATCAAATTTGCACTTTCCTGAAAAGAGAGTGACACGTCCAGTTGCATAAAAACCTTTTTCTATAGACATTAGCACACACTCCAGCAGCTTTTCATCCCTTTGAACCCAAAGAGTCATTGCTCAGGACCCCAAACTTTCTAAATGTAATGCTTCCTTTGATGAGAACAATGTTTTTCACTTTCTGAAATGCAGTTGCAGAAAACCTGAGCTAAAACCTGAGCTATGTTATTTTCATCTGGAATGGCTTATTCTTTAGGTTTTTCTACTCATATATTATCCACCCTCTGTTTTAGACTTGCAAAGATTTTTCCCAGCAATTCCATGTGTTTTATTGCCCCATGAAAAAGGTAAGATGAGTGAATTTAGGTTTTTAAAAATGTTTTAGGAAGGAACACAAGGAGATTTTGAAAAAAGTACAACCACTTAGGCAAAATTCTCATCTTTATATGATTAACTCAATGAGTGATTTAGGAAGCGTATTCCAGAACTGTTACTTGACTGAAGCTCAGATATTAAGGGAGAAAAGTTAGATTTTAATAGAGAGGAATAGCTTTTTGTAACCTGAATGCCCAGATAAGTGAGCTTCTCATAAGCCATACTTTTTTTAACCCAATTTAAATCTTTCTAATATTTCAAACAAATAGGGCCATTCGATCTGGTCCAATGCCTTCTCAGCGTCGCGTGCCAAAACTGCCAACTCTTCTTTAGGTCTGGCAGTGGAGTAAATAGTGGAGTCCCGCTCTATCTGCCATTCCCGAACAGAGATGAGCAAGTTTCTCCGTGACTGCAGCTGCCAGTCAAAGCTGTAAAGATGAGGTTTTAGCCCAATTGAAGAGCCTTGTGTTATATGATGCAAAATACATCCTGAAATTATGATGATAGAGCAAGCCAAGTAGAAGCAACTAAAAAAAATGAAGATAAAAAAAAAAATATTCAGGTTGTACTTATTGTACTTGTATGTATGTGTGACTTTACAATGTGAAAAGGCATTATGGCTCCTTAGAGGAGCTTAACTGCAAATCCTGCTCAGTGTGAGGAGCAGCAGTGATGGTTTAGACATTTGTTGGCACATGATACGAATTTGAAGTCAATTGAGACAAAATGTAGAAAGAAAAGGCCAAATGACGGGATGTAAATAATGCATTAAAGATTGTCTTTTTCTTTTAAAAAAGCTTGAGTGTGTGCATGTACTTTCTATTAATGATGTGAATATTGAGGACAAGGCTGTGCTTATTAGGTGCTAATAATTTGCTGTAAAAGTGTGGGAGACAGTATGAAAAATGAAGGCAGAGTTGTTAGCCTGAAGAGAGAAAGTGCAGGTTGTCCAAGGTGGAGTAATAAGCGAGCAAATAGTTGAGGAATGAAGAGGTGGCAAGCACGGGTATTTTGGGTGAATAAAGGGTAATAAGAGAGATGTAGTAGTGCAGGCGGAGTATTTGGCGAGAGCAGGGAAAAGGAAAAGGAGAGGCGACTTGTCGCCTCCCCGTCCCCCAAGTCCGGGCCGTGGCAGCGAGTCCGTGAGGGAGTCGAACTCGGGACGCTCTGCTCCAGAGCGCTCCGTCACACGTCTTACGCCACACTGCCGGCATGGAAAATAGGGGGGAAAAAAGGACTTTTATCTTCTGTTCTTTAACACTTGTTCTTTGGGGGGGGGGCGGGGCAGGCCGGGCCGGGGCAGGGCGGGCTCTCTAATGACCTATTAACTTTCTTCTGCAATATTCTTCCACACAAATTACACATGGAAACCCAGCAATTTTCATGCCATTCACAATGGACTGCCAATGTTGGACGGCTTACCAGACAAAGCCTTCCTGCTACCCGGAATCAGCTTTCCTGCTGGGAAACTGCTGGCGGCGCCACTTGTTTACACCACGCTCTTCAACTTCGCTTTTTTGCCTCGTTTCAACACCTACCTAGTCCCATCATCAATGAAGGTAATACAAGCAGGTCATTCTGAAAACACACACAGCTTATCATCTATCCTTCTACAACACCTAAAAGCACTCTGTTCATTTCTTCGCTAGATTAGCCGCTAGCATACACGCTGTGTTAGAGGCTTGTTGCTACCTAGTTAAGCCATGCTGCACACCTGTTACTCTGTTTGTCAATGATTCAGCACTCCTTCGGTTTTGTTATC
>NW_020328060.1:0-14695 GCF_001858045.2 Oreochromis niloticus | reverse complement strand
TTATATTAATGATGTGAATATTGAGGACAGGCTGTGCTTATTAGGTGCTAATAATTTGCTGTAAAAGTGTGGGAGACAGTATGAAAAAATGAAGGCAGAGTTGTTAGCCTGAGAGAGAAGTGCGGTTGTCCAAGGTGGAGTATAAGCGAGCAAATAGTTGAGGAATGAAGAGGTGCCAAGCACGGGTATTTTGGTGATAAAGGGTAATAAGAGAGTGTAGTAGTGCAGGCGGAGTATTTGGCGAGAGCAGGGAAAAGGAAAAGGAGAGGCGACTTGTCGCCTCCCGTCCCCAAGTCCGGGCGTGGCAGCGAGTCGTGAGGAGTCGAACTCGGGACGCTCTGCTCCAGAGCGCTCCGTCAACGTCTTACCCACTGCCGGCATGGAAATAGGGGGAAAAAGGATTTATCTTCTGTTCTTTAACACTGTTCTTTGGGCGGGGCGGGGCAGGCCGCCGGGGGCAGGCGGGCTCTCTAAATGACTATTAACTTTCTTCTGCAATAATTCTCCACACAAATTACACATGGAACCCAGCAATTTTTCCATGCCATTCACTAAATGGGACTGCAATGTTGAGGCTTACAAGACAAGCCTTCCTGCTACCCGGAATCAGCTTTCTGCTCGGAAACCTGTGGCGGCGCCACTATGTTTACACCACGCTTCACTTCGGCTTTTTGCCTCGTTTCAGCACACCTACCTAGTCCCACTCATCATGAAGGTAATACAAGCAGGTCATTCTGAAAACACACACAGCTTATCATCTTATCCTTCTACAAACCTAAAAGCACTCTGTTCTTTCTTCGCTAGATTAGCCGCTACACGCTGTGTTAGAGGCTTGTTGCTACTAGTTAGCCATGCTGCACCTGTTACTCTGTATTTGTCAATGATTCAGCACTCCTTCGGTTTTGTTATCCATTTTTAGACAGTCATGAGATCATCTGCACACTCCACAGAGCTCCAGTACTGTTCATAGAGCAACACCAGAGGTATGTGAGGGACTGAACATCATCACTGGACGGAGCACTGTGAGCGGGGGTCCAGAGTCTGGAGACCAGGTTCTGGCTAACAGATTGAACCAGTTGTTTAACAGGTTTGATTCAGTAGCCCTTCCTCCCCCATCCACCAGAGCTCGTCACACCTCTCTGCAGCCCCATAGCACGGGACATGAAATGCACCTCACCTGTCCCACTTTTTCCTTTCCTTCAACCACTCTACTGGGTCTAAGTCGTTCTCACCTGCTACGGCGGCTGGTCTTTGGGGTGAACAGGACACTCCTAAGGACTTTATGACTGTGTCGTCGGCTATTTTCTATGCTGTGGTCTGCTGGCGTGGTGGAATGGCAGAGAGGGACAGGGGGAACTCAACAAGCTGGTCAGGAGGGCCAGCTCTGTCCTGGACTGTCCGCTGAAGTCCATCGAGCAGGTTGGGGAGGAGAGGATGTTGTCTAAGCTAACATCCATCATGGACAACACCTCCCACCCCTGCATGAGACTGTACGAGCACTGAGCAGCTCCTTCAGCAGTGGACTTTTACGCCCACAGTGTAGGAAGGAGCGCTACCGCAGGTCATTCTTACCAGCAGCTGTCAGACTCTATAATGCAGCTTAACATTCCTTTGGTCATCTTACTCAGCAGCTTGTTAGTTTACTCTACTTTATACATATCGCCGTACAATTTTTCTATACATATTCTGTTTGTTACCTGTATATACGAACTTCGGTTGCTTACGTTCATAGGACCACCCTGTTTCCTTTGATATTTATTTTCCTGCTGTAAGGGTTAGAAATTTCTGATCCGTGGATTATAAAGGTTTATTCTTTCTATTCTATGTTTATATTTGTTTGTATTTTATTTGTATTTTCCTTCTGCTATCTGTACTCTGCTGAGGAAACGCAAAAATTTCCCGCCGTGGGATCAATAAAATCTTATCTTATCTTATCTTATCTTATCTTATCTAACAGAATGAACCTTTTGGGATTTAGTTACCTAGATGATTGAGCATGCTCAAGACATAACTGGACCAGTTTGCACTTTTGTTTGTAGGGAGTGACACGTCACGGTGTAAGAAATCTTCACTTTTGTTCCAGTTTCTTACATAAACACCCTCATCCTTATACAAAATATTATACTCGCTCCAAAATTAGTAAATCTAGCAACATCTGTGTCTGAACACAACGTTTCTAATATGATTAGATCAAATTTGCACTTTCCTGAAAAGAGAGTGACACGTCCAGTTGCATAAAACCTTTTTCTATAGACATTAGCACACACTCCAGCATTTCATCCTTTGAACCAAGAGTCATTGCTCAGACCCAAACTTTCTAAATGTAATGCTTCTTTGATGAGAACAATGTTTTCACTTTCTGAATGCAGTTGCAGAAAACCTGAGCTAAACTGAGCTATTATTTTCATCTGGAATGGCTTATTCTTTAGGTTTTTCTACTCATATATTATCCACCTCTGTTTAGACTTGCAAGATTTTTCCAGCAATTCCATGTGTTTATTGCCATGAAAAAGGTAAGATGAGTGAATTTAGGTTTTTAAAAATGTTTTAGGAAGGAACACAAGGAGATTTGAAAAAGTACAACATTAGGCAAATTTCATTTTATATGATTAACTCAATGAGTGATTTAGGAAGCGTATTCCAGACTGTTTACTTGATGAAGCTCAGATATAAGGGAGAAAGTTAGATTTTAATAGAGAGGATAGCTTTTGTAACTGAATGCCAGATAGTGAGCTTCTCATAAGCCATACTTTTTTTAACCCAATTTAAATCTTCTAATATTTCAAACAATAGGGCCATTCGATCTGGTCCAATGCTTCTCAGCGTCGCGTGCAAACTGCAACTCTTCTTTAGGTCTGGCAGTGGAGTAAATAGTGGAGTCCGCTCTATTGCATTCCGACAGAGATGAGCAAGTTTCTCCGTGACTGCAGCTGCCAGTCAAGCTGTAAAGATGAGGTTTTAGCCCAATTGAAGCCTTGTGTTATATGATGCAAAATACATCCTGAAATTATGATGATAGAGCAACCAAGTAGAAGCAACTAAAAAAAATGAAGATAAAAAAAAAAATATTCAGGTTGTACTTATTGTACTTGTATGTATGTGTGACTTTACAATGTGAAAAGGCATTATGGTCTTAGAGGAGCTTAACTGCAATCCTGCTCAGTGTGAGGAGCAGCAGTGATGGTTTAGACATTTGTTGGACATAGTGGCTGATGCGAATTTGAAGTCAATTGAGACAAATGTAGAAGAAAAGGCCAATGACGGATGTAATATGCATTAAAGATTGTCTTTTTCTTTTAAAAAGCTTGAGTGTGTGCATGTATTTCTATAATGATGTGAATATTGAGGACAAGGCTGTGCTTATTAGGTCTAATATTGCTGTAAAGTGTGGGAGACAGTATGAAAAATGAAGGCGAGTTGTTAGCTGAAGAGAAAAGTGCAGGTTGTCCAAGGTGGAGTAATAAGCGAGCAAATAGTTGAGGAATGAAGAGTGGCAAGCACGGGTATTTTGGTGAATAAGGGTAATAAGAGAGATGTAGTAGTGCAGGGAGTATTGGCGAGAGCAGGGAAAGGAAAAAGGAGAGGCGACTTGTCGCTCCGTCCCCAAGTCGGGCCGTGGCAGCGAGTCCGTGAGGGAGTCGAACTCGGGACGCTCTGCTCCAGAGCGCTCCGTCACACGTCTTACCACACTGCCGGCATGGAAAATAGGGGGGAAAAAGGACTTTATCTTCTGTTCTTTAACACTTGTTCTTGGGGGGGGCGGGGGGCCGGGGCAGGGCGGGCTCTCTAAATGACCTATTAACTTTCTTCTGCAATATTCTTCCACACAAATTACACATGGAACCAGCAATTTTTCCATTGCATTCACTAATGGGACTGCAATGTTGGACGGCTTACCAGACAAGCCTTCCTGCTACCCGGAATCAGCTTTCCTGCTCGGAACCTGCTGGCGGCGCCACTATGTTTACACCACGCTCTTCAACTTCGGCTTTTTTGCCTCGTTTCAGCACACCTACTAGTCCACTCATCAATGAAGGTAATACAAGCAGGTCATTCTGAAAACACACACGTTATCTTATCCTTCTACAACACCTAAAGCACTCTGTTCATTCTTCGCTAGATTAGCCGCTAGCATACACGCTGTGTTAGAGGCTTGTTGCTACTAGTTAGCCATGCTGCAACTGTTACTCTGTATTTGTCAATGATTCAGCACTCCTTCGGTTTTGTTATCCATTTTTAGACAGTCATGAGATCATCTGCACACTCCACAGAGCTCCAGAGTTACTGTTCATAGAGCAACACCAGAGGTATGTGGAGAGACTGAACATCATCACTGGACGGAGCACTGTGAGCGGAGGGGTCCAGAGTCTGGAGACAGGTTCTGGCTACAGATTGAACCAGTTGTTTAACAGGTTTGATTCAGTAGCCTTCCTCCCCATCCACAGAGCTCGTCACACCTCTCTGCAGCCCCCATAGCACGGGAATGAATGCACTCACCTGTCCCACTTTTCCTTCTCCTTCAACACTCTACTGGGTCTAAGTCGTCTCCACCTGCTACGGCGGCTGAGGTCTTTGGGGTGAACAGGACATCCTAAGGACATTTTATGACACTGTGGTGGCGTCGGCTATTTTCTATGCTGTGGTCTGCTGGCGTGGTGGAATGGCAGAGAGGACAGGGGGAAACTCAACAAGCTGGTCAGGAGGCCAGCTCTGTCCTGGACTGTCCGCTGAAGTCCATCGAGCAGTTGGGGAGAGGATGTTGTCTAAGCTAACATCCATCATGGACAACCTCCACCCCTGCATGAGACTGTACGAGCACTGAGCAGCTCCTTCAGCAGTGGACTTTTACGCCCACAGTGTAGGAAGGAGCGCTACCGCAGGTCATTCTTACCACAGCTGTCAGACTCTATAATGCAGCTTAACATTCTTTGGTCATCTTACTCAGCAGCTTGTTAGTTTACTCTACATTTTATACATATCGCCGTACATTTTCTATACATATTCTGTACATTGTTACCTGTATATACGAACTTCGGTTGCTTACGTTCATAGGACCACCCTGTGTCTTCCTTTGATATTTTATTTTCCTTGCTGTAAGGGTTAGAATTTCTGATCCGTGGATTATAAAGGTTTATTCTATTCTATTCTATGTTTTATATTGTTGTATTTATTTGTATTTTCTTCTGCTATCTGTACCTCTGAGGAACGCAAAATTTCCCGCCGTGGATCAATAAAATCTTATCTTATCTTATCTTATCTTATCTTATCTAACAGAATGAACCTTTTGGGATTTAGTTACCTAGATGATTGAGCATGCATCAAGACATAACTGGACCCAGTTTGCACTTTTGTTTGTAGGGAGTGAACGTCACGGTGTAGAATCTTCACTTTTGTTCCAGTTTCTTACATAAACACCCTCATCCTTATACAAATTATACTCGCTCCAATTAGTAATCTAGCAACATCTGTGTCTGAAACAACGTTTCTAATATGATTAGATCAAATTTGCACTTTCCTGAAAGAGAGTGACACGTCCAGTTGCATAAAACCTTTTTCTATAGACATTAGCACACACTCCAGCAGCTTTTCATCCTTTGAACCCAAGAGTCATTGTCAGGACCCAAACTTTCTAATGTAATGCTTCCTTTGATGAGAACAATGTTTTTCACTTTCTGAAATGCAGTTGCAGAAACCTGAGCTAAAACCTGAGCTATGTTATTTTCATCTGGAATGGCTTATCTTTAGGTTTTTCTACTCATATATTATCCACCTCTGTTTTAGACTTGCAAGATTTTCCCAGCAATTCCATGTGTTTTATTGCCCATGAAAAGGTAAGATGAGTGAATTTAGGTTTTAAAATGTTTTAGGAAGGAACACAGGAGATTTTGAAAAAGTACAACCACTTAGGCAAATTTCATCTTATATGATTAACTCAATGAGTGATTTAGGAAGCGTATTCCAGAACTGTTTACTTGACTGAAGCTCAGATATTAAGGGAGAAAGTTAGATTTTAATAGAGAGGAATAGCTTTTTGTAACTGAATGCCCAGATAAGTGAGCTTCTCATAAGCATACTTTTTTAACCCAATTTAATCTTTCTAATATTTCAAACAATGGGCATTCGATCTGGTCCAATGCTTCTCAGCGTCGCGTGCAAACTGCCAACTCTTCTTTAGGTCTGGCAGTGGAGTAAATAGTGGAGTCCCGCTCTATCTGCATTCCCGAACAGAGATGAGCAGTTTCTCCGTGACTGCAGTGCCAGTCAAGCTGTAAAGATGAGGTTTAGCCCAATTGAACAGCCTTGTTTAATGATGCAAATACATCCTGAATTATGATGATAGAGCAAGCCAAGTAGAAGCAACTAAAAAAATGAAGATAAAAAAAAATATCAGGTTGTACTTATTGTACTTGTATGTATGTGTGACTTACAATGTGAAAAGGCATTATGGCTCCTTAGAGGAGCTTAACTGCAAATCCTGCTCAGTGTGAGGAGCAGCAGTGATGGTTTAGACATTTGTTGGCACATGAGTGCGATGCGAATTTGAAGTCAATTGAGACAAATGTAGAAAGAAAGGCAAATGACGGGATGTAAATAATGCATTAAGATTGTCTTTTTCTTTTAAAAAAGCTTGAGTGTGTGCATGTACTTCTATTAATGATGTGATATTGAGGACAGGCTGTGCTTATTAGGTGCTAATAATTTGCTGTAAAGTGTGGGAGACAGTATGAAAAATGAAGGCAGAGTTGTTAGCCTGAAGAGAGAAGTGCAGTTGTCCAAGGTGGAGTAATAGCGAGCAAATAGTTGAGGAATGAAGAGTGCAAGCACGGGTATTTGGGTGAATAAAGGTAATAAGAGATGTAGTAGTGCAGGCGGAGTATTTGGCGAGAGCAGGGAAAAGGAAAAGGAGAGCGACTTGTCGCCTCCCCGTCCCCAAGTCCGGGCCGTGGCAGCGAGTCCGTGAGGAGTCGAACTCGGGACGCTCTGCTCCAGAGCGCTCCGTCACACGTCTTACGCCACACTGCGGCATGGAAATAGGGGGAAAAAGGACTTTATCTTCTGTCTTTACACTGTTCTTTGGGGGGGCGGGCGGGGGCCGGGCAGGGCGGGCTCTCTAAATGACCTATTAACTTTCTTCTGCAATATTCTTCCACACAATTACACATGAAACCCAGCATTTTCCATTGCCATTCACTAAATGGGACTGCCATGTTGGACGGCTTACCAGACAAGCTTCCTGCTACCCGGAATCAGCTTCCTGCTCGGAACCTGCTGGCGGCGCCACATGTTACACCACGCTCTTCAACTTCGGCTTTTTTGCCTCGTTCAGCACACCTACCTAGTCCACTCATCAATGAAGGTAAATACAAGCAGTCATTCTGAAAACACACACAGCTATCATCTTATCCTTCTACAACACCTAAAGCACTCTGTTCATTCTTCGCTAGATTAGCCGCTAGCATACACGCTGTGTTAGAGGCTTGTTGCTACTAGTTAGCCATGCTGCACACCTGTACTCTGTATTTGTCAATGATTCAGCACTCCTTCGGTTTGTTATCCATTTTAGACAGTCATGAGATCATCTGCCACTCCACAGAGCTCCAGAGTTACTGTTCATAGAGCAACCAGAGTATGTGGAGGACTGAACATCACTGGACGGAGCACTGTGAGCGGAGGGGTCCAGAGTCTGGAGACCAGGTTCTGGCTAACAGATGAACCAGTTGTTTAACAGGTTTGATTCAGTAGCCTTCCTCCCCATCCACCAGAGCTCGTCACACCTCTCTGCAGCCCCATAGCACCGGGACATGAATGCACCTCACCTGTCCACTTTTCCTTCTCCTTCAACCACTCTACTGGGTCTAGTCGTCTCCACCTGCTACGGCGGCTGAGGTCTTTGGGGTGACAGACACCCTAAGGACATTTATGACACTGTGGTGGCGTCGGCTATTTTCTATGCTGTGGTCTGCTGGCGTGGTGGAATGGCAGAGAGGGACAGGGGGAAACTCAACAGCTGGTCAGGAGGGCCAGCTCTGTCCTGGACTGTCCGCTGAAGTCCATCGAGCAGGTTGGGGAGGAGAGGATGTTGTCTAAGCTAACATCCATCATGGACAACACCTCCACCCCTGCATGAGACTGTACGAGCACTGAGCAGCTCCTTCAGCAGTGGACTTTACGCCACAGTGTAGGAAGGAGCGCTACCGCAGGTCATTCTTACCAGCAGCTGTCAGACTCTATATGCAGCTTAACATTCTTGGTCATCTTACTCAGCAGCTTGTTAGTTTACTCTACATTTATACATATCGCCGTACATTTTCTATACATATTCTGTACATTGTTACCTGTATATACGAACTTCGGTTGCTTACGTTCATAGGACACCTGTGTCTTCCTTTGATATTTTATTTTCCCTTGCTGTAAGGGTTAGAAATTTCTGATCCGTGGGATTATAAAGGTTTATTCTATTCTATTCTATGTTTTATATTTGTTTGTATTTATTTGTATTTCCTTCTGCTATCTGTACCTCTGCTGAGGAAACGCAAAAATTTCCCCGCCGTGGGATCAATAAAATCTTATCTTATCTTATCTTATCTAACAGAATGAACCTTTTGGGATTTAGTTACCTAGATGATTGAGCATGCATCAAGACATAACTGGACCCAGTTTGCACTTTTGTTTGTAGGGAGTGACACGTCACGGTGTAAGAAATCTTCACTTTTGTTCCAGTTTCTTACATAACACCCTCATCCTTATACAAATATTATACTCGCTCCAAAATTAGTAAATCTAGCAACATCTGTGTCTGAACACAACGTTTCTAATATGATTAGATCAAATTTGCACTTTCCTGAAAAGAGAGTGACACGTCCAGTTGCATAAAACCTTTTTCTATAGACATTAGCACACACTCCAGCAGCTTTTCATCCCTTTGAACCCAAAGAGTCATTGCTCAGGACCCCAAACTTTCTAAATGTAATGCTTCCTTTGATGAGAACATGTTTTCACTTTCTGAAATGCAGTTGCAGAAACCTGAGCTAAAACCTGAGCTATGTTATTTTCATCTGGAATGGCTTATTCTTTAGGTTTTTCTACTCATATATTATCCACCTCTGTTTTAGACTTGCAAAGATTTTCCCAGCAATTCCATGTGTTTTATTGCCCCATGAAAAGGTAAGATGAGTGAATTTAGGTTTTTAAAAATGTTTTAGGAAGGAACACAAGGAGATTTTGAAAAAGTACAACCACTTAGGCAAAATTCTCATCTTTATATGATTAACTCAATGAGTGATTTAGGAAGCGTATTCCAGAACTGTTTACTTGACTGAAGCTCAGATATTAAGGGAGAAAGTTAGATTTAATAGAGAGGAATAGCTTTTGTAACCTGAATGCCCAGATAAGTGAGCTTCTCATAAGCCATACTTTTTTTAACCCAATTTAAATCTTTCTAATATTTCAAACAATAGGGCCATTCGATCTGGTCCAATGCCTTCTCAGCGTCGCGTGCCAAACTGCCAACTCTTCTTTAGGTCTGGCAGTGGAGTAAATAGTGGAGTCCCGCTCTATCTGCCATTCCCGAACAGAGATGAGCAAGTTTCTCCGTGACTGCAGCTGCCAGTCAAAGCTGTAAGATGAGGTTTTAGCCCAATTGAACAGCCTGTGTTATATGATGCAAAATACATCCTGAATTATGATGATAGAGCAAGCCAAGTAGAAGCAACTAAAAAAATGAAGATAAAAAAAAAATATTCAGGTTGTACTTATTGTACTTGTATGTATGTGTGACTTTACAATGTGAAAGGCATTATGGCTCCTTAGAGGAGCTTAACTGCAAATCCTGCTCAGTGTGAGGAGCAGCAGTGATGGTTTAGACATTTGTTGGCACATGAGTGGCTGATGCGAATTTGAAGTCAATTGAGACAAAATGTAGAAAGAAAAGGCCAAATGACGGGATGTAAATAATGCATTAAAGATTGTCTTTTTCTTTTAAAAAAGCTTGAGTGTGTGCATGTACTTTCTATTAATGATGTGAATATTGAGGACAGGCTGTGCTATTAGGTGCTAATAATTTGCTGTAAAAGTGTGGGAGACAGTATGAAAAATGAAGGCAGAGTTGTTAGCCTGAAGAGAGAAAGTGCAGGTTGTCCAAGGTGGAGTAATAAGCGAGCAAATAGTTGAGGAATGAAGAGGTGCAAGCACGGGTATTTGGGTGAATAAGGGTAATAAGAGAGATGTAGTAGTGCAGGCGGAGTATTTGGCGAGAGCAGGGAAAAGGAAAAAGGAGAGGCGACTTGTCGCCTCCCCGTCCCCAAGTCCGGGCCGTGGCAGCGAGTCCGTGAGGGAGTCGAACTCGGGACGCTCTGCTCCAGAGCGCTCCGTCACACGTCTTACGCCACACTGCCGGCATGGAAATAGGGGGAAAAAAGGACTTTTATCTTCTGTTCTTTAACACTTGTTCTTTGGGGGGGGGCGGGCAGGCCGGGCCGGGCAGGCGGGCTCTCTAAATGACCTATTAACTTTCTTCTGCAATATTCTTCCACACAAATTACACATGGAAACCCAGCAATTTTCCATTGCCATTCACTAAATGGGACTGCCAATGTTGGACGGCTTACCAGACAAAGCCTTCCTGCTACCCGGAATCAGCTTTCCTGCTCGGAAACTGCTGGCGGCGCCACTATGTTTACACCACGCTCTTCAACTTCGGCTTTTTGCCTCGTTTCAGCACACCTACCTAGTCCCACTCATCAATGAAGGTAATACAAGCAGGTCATTCTGAAAACACACACAGCTTATCATCTTATCCTTCTACAACACCTAAAAGCACTCTGTTCATTTCTTCGCTAGATTAGCCGCTAGCATACACGCTGTGTTAGAGGCTTGTTGCTACCTAGTTAGCCATGCTGCACACCTGTTACTCTGTATTTGTCAATGATTCAGCACTCCTTCGGTTTTGTTATCCATTTTAGACAGTCATGAGATCATCTGCACACTCCACAGAGCTCCAGAGTTACTGTTCATAGAGCAACACCAGAGGTATGTGGAGAGGACTGAACATCATCACTGGACGGAGCACTGTGAGCGGAGGGGTCCAGAGTCTGGAGACCAGGTTCTGGCTAACAGATTGAACCAGTTGTTTAACAGGTTTGATTCAGTAGCCCTTCCCTCCCCCATCCACCAGAGCTCGTCACACCTCTCTGCAGCCCCCATAGCACCGGGGACATGAATGCACCTCACCTGTCCCACTTTTTCCTTCTCCTTCAACCACTCTACTGGGTCTAAGTCGTCTCCACCTGCTACGGCGGCTGAGGTCCTTTGGGGTGAACAGGACACTCCTAAGGACATTTTATGACACTGTGGTGGCGTCGGCTATTTCTATGCTGTGGTCTGCTGGCGTGGTGGAATGGCAGAGAGGGACAGGGGAACTCAACAAGCTGGTCAGGAGGGCCAGCTCTGTCCTGGACTGTCCGCTGAAGTCCATCGAGCAGGTTGGGAGGAGAGGATGTTGTCTAGCTAACATCATCATGGACAACCTCCACCCCTGCATGAGACTGTACGAGCATGAGCAGCTCCTTCAGCAGTGGACTTTTACGCCCACAGTGTAGGAAGGAGCGCTACCGCAGGTCATTCTTACCAGCAGCTGTCAGACTCTATAATGCAGCTTACATTCCTTTGGTCATCTTACTCAGCAGCTTGTTAGTTTACTCTACATTTTATACTATCGCCGTACAATTTTTCTATACATATTCTGTACATTGTTACCTGTATATACGAACTTCGGTTGCTTACGTTCATAGGACCACCCTGTGTCTTCCTTTGATATTTATTTTCCCTTGCTGTAAGGGTTAGAAATTTCTGATCCGTGGGATTATAAGGTTATTCTATTCTATTCTATGTTTTATATTGTTTGTATTTATTTGTATTTTCCTTCTGCTATCTGTACTCTGCTGAGGAACGCAAAATTTCCCGCCGTGGGATCAATAAATCTTATCTTATCTTATCTTATCTTTTATCTAACAGAATGAACCTTTTGGGATTTAGTTACCTAGATGATTGAGCATGCATCAAACATAACTGGACCAGTTTGCACTTTTGTTTGTAGGGAGTGACACGTCACGGTGTAGAAATCTTCACTTTTTGTTCCAGTTTCTTACATAAACACCCTCATCCTTATACAAATATTATACTCGCTCCAAATTAGTAAATCTAGCAACATCTGTGTCTGAAACAACGTTCTAATATGATTAGATCAATTTGCACTTTCCTGAAAGAGAGTGACACGTCCAGTTGCTAAAACCTTTTTCTATAGACATTAGCACACACTCCAGCAGCTTTTCATCCCTTTGAACCCAAAGAGTCATTGCTCAGGACCCCAACTTTCTAATGTAATGCTTCCTTGATGAGACAATGTTTTTCACTTTCTGAATGCAGTTGCAGAACCTGAGCTAAACCTGAGCTATGTTATTTTCATCTGGATGGCTTATTCTTTAGGTTTTTCTACTCATATATTATCCACCCTTGTTTTGACTTGCAAAGATTTTTCCCAGCATTCCATGTGTTTTATTGCCCATGAAAAGGTAAGATGAGTGAATTTAGTTTTAGAAATGTTTTAGAAGAACAGGAGTTTTGAAAAAGTACAACCACTTAGGCAAATTCTCATCTTTATATGATTAACTCATGAGTGATTTAGGAAGCGTATTCCAGACTGTTTACTGACTGAGCTCAGATATTAGGGAGAAGTTAATTTTATAGAGGGATAGCTTTTTACCTGAATGCCAGATAGTGGCTTCTATAAGCCTACTTTTTTTAACCATTTAATCTTTCTATATTTCAACAAATAGGCCATTCGATCTGGTCCAATGCTTCTCAGCGTCGCGTGCCAAAACTGCCAACTCTTCTTAGGTCTGGCAGTGGAGTAATAGTGGGTCCGCTCTATCCATTCCCGACAGAGATGAGCAGTTTCTCCGTGACTGCAGCTGCCAGTCAAAGCTGTAAGATGAGTTTTGCCATTGAACAGCTTGTGTTAATGATGCAAATACATCCTGAATTATGATAGAGCAAGCAGTAGAAGAACTAAAAAAAATGAAGATAAAAAAATATTCAGGTTGTATTATTGTACTTGTATGTGTGGACTTTACATGTGAAAGGCATTATGGCTCCTTAGAGGAGCTTAACTGCAAATCCTGCTCAGTGTGAGGAGCAGCAGTGATGGTTTAGACATTTGTTGGCACATGATGGCTGATGCGAATTTGAAGTCAATTGAGACAAAATGTAGAAAGAAAAGGCCAAATGACGGGATGTAAATAATGCATTAAAGATTGTCTTTTTCTTTTAAAAAAAGCTTGAGTGTGTGCATGTACTTTATATTAATGATGTGAATATTGAGGACAAGGCTGTGCTTATTAGGTGCTAATAATTTGCTGTAAAAGTGTGGGAGACAGTATGAAAAAATGAAGGCAGAGTTGTTAGCCTGAAGAGAGAAAGTGCAGGTTGTCCAAGGTGGAGTAATAAGCGAGCAAATAGAGGAATGAAGAGGTGGCAAGCACGGGTATTTTGGGTGAATAAAGGGTAATAAGAGAGATGTAGTAGTGCAGGCGGAGTATTTGGCGAGAGCAGGGAAAAGGAAAAAGGAGAGGCGACTTGTCGCCTCCCCGTCCCCAAGTCCGGGCCGTGGCAGCGAGTCCGTGAGGGAGTCGAACTCGGGACGCTCTGCTCCAGAGCGCTCCGTCACACGTCTTACGCCACACTGCCGGCATGGAAAATAGGGGGAAAAAAGGACTTTTATCTTCTGTTCTTTAACACTTGTTCTTTGCGGGGCGGGGCAGGCCGGGCCGGGCAGGGCGGGCTCTCTAAATGACCTATTAACTTTCTTCTGCAATATTCTTCCACACAAATTACACATGGAAACCCAGCAATTTTTCCATTGCCATTCACTAAATGGGACTGCCAATGTTGGACGGCTTACCAAGACAAAGCCTTCCTGCTACCCGGAATCAGCTTTCCTGCTCGGAAACCTGCTGGCGGCGCCACTATGTTTACACCACGCTCTTCAACTTCGGCTTTTTTGCCTCGTTTCAGCACACCTACCTAGTCCCACTCATCAATGAAGGTAAATACAAGCAGGTCATTCTGAAAACACACACAGCTTATCATCTTATCCTTCTACAACACCTAAAAGCACTCTGTTCATTTCTTCGCTAGATTAGCCGCTAGCATACACGCTGTGTTAGAGGCTTGTTGCTACCTAGTTAGCCATGCTGCACACCTGTTACTCTGTATTTGTCAATGATTCAGCACTCCTTCGGTTTTGTTATCCATTTTTAGACAGTCATGAGATCATCTGCACACTCCACAGAGCTCCAGAGTTACTGTTCATAGAGCAACACCAGAGGTATGTGGAGAGGACTGAACATCATCACTGGACGGAGCACTGTGAGCGGAGGGGTCCAGAGTCTGGAGACCAGGTTCTGGCTAACAGATTGAACCAGTTGTTTAACAGGTTTGATTCAGTAGCCCTTCCCTCCCCCATCCACCAGAGCTCGTCACACCTCTCTGCAGCCCCCATAGCACCGGGGACATGAAATGCACCTCACCTGTCCCACTTTTTCCTTCTCCTTCAACCACTCTACTGGGTCTAAGTCGTCTCCACCTGCTACGGCGGCTGAGGTCCTTTGGGGGTGAACAGGACACTCCTAAGGACATT
>NW_020328059.1:0-14040 GCF_001858045.2 Oreochromis niloticus | reverse complement strand
TACAGCAGCTGTCAGACTCTATAATGCAGCTTAACATTCCTTTGGTCATCTTACTCAGCAGCTTGTTAGTTTACTCTACATTTTATACATATCGCCGTACAATTTTTCTATACATATTCTGTACATTGTTACCTGTATATACGAACTTCGGTTGCTTACGTTCATAGGACCACCCTGTGTCTTCCTTTGATATTTTATTTTCCCTTGCTGTAAGGGTTAGAAATTTCTGATCCGTGGATTATAAAGGTTTATTCTATTCTATTCTATGTTTTATATTTGTTTGTATTTTATTTGTATTTTCCTTCTGCTATCTGTACCTCTGCTGAGGAAACGCAAAAATTTCCCCGCCGTGGGATCAATAAAATCTTATCTTATCTTATCTTATCTTATCTTATCTTATCTTATCTAACAGAATGAACCTTTTGGGATTTAGTTACCTAGATGATTGAGCATGCATCAAGACATAACTGGACCCAGTTTGCACTTTTGTTTGTAGGGAGTGACACGTCACGGTGTAAGAAATCTTCACTTTTTGTTCCAGTTTCTTACATAAACACCCTCATCCTTATACAAAATATTATACTCGCTCCAAAATTAGTAAATCTAGCAACATCTGTGTCTGAAACACAACGTTTCTAATATGATTAGATCAAATTTGCACTTTCCTGAAAAGAGAGTGACACGTCCAGTTGCATAAAAACCTTTTTCTATAGACATTAGCACACACTCCAGCAGCTTTTCATCCCTTTGAACCCAAAGAGTCATTGCTCAGGACCCCAAACTTTCTAAATGTAATGCTTCCTTTGATGAGAACAATGTTTTTCACTTTCTGAAATGCAGTTGCAGAAAACCTGAGCTAAAACCTGAGCTATGTTATTTTCATCTGGAATGGCTTATTCTTTAGGTTTTTCTACTCATATATTATCCACCCTCTGTTTTAGACTTGCAAAGATTTTTCCCAGCAATTCCATGTGTTTTATTGCCCCATGAAAAAGGTAAGATGAGTGAATTTAGGTTTTTAAAAAATGTTTTAGGAAGGAACACAAGGAGATTTTGAAAAAAGTACAACCACTTAGGCAAAATTCTCATCTTTATATGATTAACTCAATGAGTGATTAGAAGCGTATTCCAGAACTGTTACTTGACTGAAGCCAGATATAAGGGAGAAAAGTTAGATTAATAGAGAGGAATAGCTTTTGTAACCTGAATGCCCAGATAAGTGAGCTTCTCATAAGCCATACTTTTAACCCAATTAAATCTTCTAATATTCAAACAAATAGGGCCATTCGATCTGGTCCAATGCCTTCCAGCGTCGCGTGCCAAAACTGCCAACTCTCTTAGGTCTGGCAGTGGATAAATAGTGGAGTCCCGCCTATCTGCCATCCCGAACAGAGATAGCAAGTTTCTCCGTGACTGCAGCGCCAGTCAAAGCTGTAAAGATGAGTTTAGCCCAATTGAAGAGCCTTGTGTTATATGATGCAAAATACATCCTGAAATTATGATGATAGAGCAAGCCAAGTAGAAGCAACTAAAAAAAATGAAGATAAAAAAAAAAATATTCAGGTTGTACTTATTGTACTTGTATGTATGTGTGACTTTACAATGTGAAAAGGCATTATGGCTCCTTAGAGGAGCTTAACTGCAAATCCTGCTCAGTGTGAGGAGCAGCAGTGATGGTTTAGACATTTGTTGGCACATGCTGACGAATTTGAAGTCAATTGAGACAAAATGTAGAAAGAAAAGGCCAAATGACGGGATGTAAATAATGCATTAAAGATTGTCTTTTTCTTTTAAAAAAGCTTGAGTGTGTGCATGTACTTTCTATTAATGATGTGAATATTGAGGACAAGGCTGTGCTTATTAGGTGCTAATAATTTGCTGTAAAAGTGTGGGAGACAGTATGAAAAAATGAAGGCAGAGTTGTTAGCCTGAAGAGAGAAAGTGCAGGTTGTCCAAGGTGGAGTAATAAGCGAGCAAATAGTTGAGGAATGAAGAGGTGGCAAGCACGGGTATTTTGGGTGAATAAAGGGTAATAAGAGAGATGTAGTAGTGCAGGCGGAGTATTTGGCGAGAGCAGGGAAAAGGAAAAAGGACCCCGTCCCCCAAGTCCGGGCCGTGGCAGCGAGTCCGTGAGGGAGTCGAACTCGGGACGCTCTGCTCCAGAGCGCTCCGTCACACGTCTTACGCCACACTGCCGGCATGGAAAATAGGGGGAAAAAAGGACTTTTATCTTCTGTTCTTTAACACTTGTTCTTTGGGGGGGCGGGCGGGGCAGGCCTTTGGGGGGGCGGGGCGGGGCAGGCGGCCGGGCAGGGCGGCTCTCTAAATGACCTATTAACTTTCTTCTGCAATATTCTCCACACAAATTACACATGAAACCCAGCAATTTCCATTGCCATTCACTAAATGGACTGCCAATGTTGGACGGCTACCAAGACAAAGCCTCCTGCTACCCGGAATCAGCTTCCTGCTCGAAACCTGCGGCGCGCCACTAGTTACACCACGCTCTTCAACTTCGGCTTTTTGCCTCGTCAGCACACCTACCTAGTCACTCATCAATGAGGTAAATACAAGCAGGTCATCTGAAAAACACACACAGCTATCACTTATCCTCTACAACACCTAAAAGCACCTGTTCATTCTTCGCTAGATTAGCCGCAGCATACACGCTGTTAGAGGCTGTTGCTACTAGTAGCCATGCGCACACCTGTTACTCTGTATTGTCAATGATCAGCATCCTTCGGTTTGTTATCCATTTAGACAGTCATGAGATATCTGCACACTCCACAGAGCTCCAGATTACTGTTCATAGAGCAACACCAGAGGTATGTGAGAGGACGAACATCATCACGGACGGAGCACTGTGAGGGAGGGGTCCAGAGTCTGGAACCAGGTTCTGGCTAACAGATTGAACATGTTTAACAGTGATTCAGTAGCCCTTCCCTCCCCATCCACCAGAGCTCGTCACACCTCTCTGCAGCCCCCCATAGCACCGGGACATGAAATGCACCTCACCTTCCACTTTCCTTCTCCTTCAACCACTCTACTGGTCTAAGTCGTCCACCTGCTACGGGCTGAGGTCCTTGGGGTGAACAGACACTCCTAAGGACATTTATGACACGTGGTGGCGTCGGCTATTTCTATGCTGTGGCTGCTGGCGTGGTGGAATGGCAGAGAGGACAGGGGAAACTCAACAAGCTGGTCAGGAGGGCCAGCTCTGTCCTGGACTGTCCGCTGAAGTCCATCGAGCAGGTGGGGAGGAGAGGATGTTGTCTAAGCTAACATCCATCATGGACAACACCTCCCACCCCTCATGAGACTGTACGAGCACTAGCAGCTCCTTCAGCAGTGACTTTTACCCCACAGTGTAGGAAGGAGCGCTACCGGCAGGTCATTCTTACCAGCAGCTGTCAGACTCTATAATGCAGCTTAACATCCTTGTCATCTTACCAGCAGCTTGTTAGTTTACTCTACATTTAACATATCGCCGTACAATTTTCATACATATCTGTACATGTTACCTGTATATACGAACTCGTTGCTTACGTTCATAGACCACCCTGTGCTTCCTTGATATTTTATTTCCCTGCTGAAGGTTAGAAATTTCTGACCGTGGGATTATAAAGTTATCTATTCATTCTATGTTTATATTGTTTGTATTTATTGTATTCCTTCTGCATCTGTACCCTGCGAGGAAACGCAAAAATTCCCCCCGTGGATCAATAAAATCTTATCTTATCTATCTATCTATCTAACAGAATGAACCTTTGGATTAGTTACCTAGATGATGAGCATGCATCAAGACATAACTGGACCCAGTTGCACTTTGTTGTAGGATGACACGTCACGGTGTAAGAAATCTTCACTTTTGTTCCATTTCTTACATAAACACCCTCATCCTATACAAAATATTATACTCGCTCCAAAATATAAATCAGCAACATCTGTGTCTGAAACACAACGTTCTAATATATAGATCAAATTGCACTTTCCTGAAAAGAGAGTGACACGTCCAGTGCATAAAACCTTTTCTATAGACATTAGCACACACTCCAGCAGCTTCATCCCTTGAACCCAAAGAGTCATGCTCAGGACCCAAACTTTCTAAAGTAATGCTTCCTTGATGAGAACAATGTTTTCACTTTCTGAAATGCAGTTGCAGAAAACCTGAGCTAAAACCTAGCTATGTTATTTCACTGAATGGCTTATTCTTAGGTTTCTACTCATATATTATCCACCCTCTGTTTAGACTGCAAAGATTTTCCCAGCAATTCCATGTGTTATTGCCCCATGAAAAAGGTAAGATGAGTGAATTTAGGTTTTAAAAATGTTTAGGAAGGAACACAAGGAGATTTGAAAAAAGTACAACCACTTAGGCAAAATTCTCATCTTTATATGATTAACTCAATGAGTGATTTAGGAAGCGTATTCCAGAACTGTTTACTTGACTGAAGGCAGATATTAAGGGAGAAAAGTTAGATTTTAATAGAGAGGAATAGCTTTTGTAACCTGAATGCCCAGATAAGTGAGCTTCTCATAACCATACTTTTTTAACCCCAATTAAATCTTCTAAATTCAAACAAATAGGCCATCGATCTGGTCCAATGCTTCTCAGCGTCGCGTGCCAAAACTGCCAACTCTTCTTAGGTCTGGCAGTGGAGTAAATAGTGAGTCCCGCCTATCTGCCATTCCCGAACAGAGAGAGCAAGTTTCTCCGTGACTGCAGCTGCCAGTCAAAGCGTAAAGATGAGGTTTAGCCCAATTGAACAGCCTGTGTTATATGAGCAAAATACATCCTGAATTATGATGATAGAGCAAGCCAAGTAGAAGCAACTAAAAAAAATGAAGATAAAAAAAAAAATATTCAGGTGTACTATTGTACTTGTATGTATGTGTGACTTTACAATGTGAAAAGGCATTATGGCTCCTTAGAGGACTAACTGCAAATCCTGCTCAGTGTGAGGAGCAGCAGTGAGGTTTAGACATGTTGGCACATGATACGAATTGAAGTCAATTGAACAAAATGTAGAAAGAAAAGGCCAAATGACGGATGTAAATAATGCATTAAAGATTGTCTTTTCTTTTAAAAAAAGCTTGAGTGTGTGCATGTACTTCTATAATGATGTGAATATTGAGGACAAGCTGTGCTTATTAGGTGCTAATAATTTGCTGTAAAAGTTGGGAGACAGTATGAAAAAATGAAGGCAGAGTTGTTAGCCTGAAAGAGAAAGTGCAGGTTGTCCAAGGTGGAGTAATAAGCGAGCAAATAGTTGAGGAATGAAGAGGTGCAAGCACGGGTATTTTGGGTGAATAAAGGGTAATAAGAGAGATGTAGTAGTGCAGGCGGAGTATTTGGCGAGAGCAGGGAAAAGGAAAAAGGAGAGGCGACTTGGCGCCTCCCGTCCCCCAAGTCCGGGCCGTGGCAGCGAGTCCGTGAGGAGTCGAACTCGGGACGCTCTGCTCCAGAGCGCTCCGTCACACGTCTACGCCACACTGCCGCATGGAAAATAGGGGGGAAAAAAGGACTTTATCTTCTGTTCTTTAACACTTGTTCTTTGGGGGGGCGGGCAGGGCGGGCTCTCTAAATGACCTATTAACTTTCTTCTGCAATATTCTTCCACACAAATTACACATGGAAACCCAGCAATTTTTCCATTGCCATTCACTAAATGGGACTGCCAATGTTGGACGGCTTACCAAGACAAAGCCTCCTGCTACCCGGAATCAGCTTTCCTGCTCGGAAACCTGCGGCGGCGCCACTATGTTACACCACGCTCTTCAACTTCGGCTTTTTGCCTCGTTTCAGCACACCTACCTAGTCCCACTCATCAATGAAGGTAAATACAAGCAGGTCATTCTGAAAACACACACAGCTATCATCTTATCCTTCTACAACACCTAAAAGCACTCTGTTCATTTCTTCGCTAGATTAGCCGCTAGCATACACGCTGTGTTAGAGGCTTGTTGCTACCTAGTTAGCCATGCTGCACACCTGTTACTCTGTATTGTCAATGATTCACACTCCTTCGGTTTTGTTATCCATTTTAGACAGTCATGAGATCATCTGCACACTCCACAGAGCTCCAGAGTTACTGTTCATAGAGCAACACCAGAGGTATGTGGAGAGGACTGAACATCATCACTGGACGGAGCACTGTGAGCGGAGGGGTCCAGAGTCTGGAGACCAGGTTCTGGCTAACAGATTGAACCAGTTGTTAACAGGTTTGATTCAGTAGCCCTTCCCTCCCCCATCCACCAGAGCTCGTCACACCTCTCTGCAGCCCCCCATAGCACCGGGACATGAAATGCACCTCACCTGTCCCACTTTTTCCTTCTCCTTCAACCACTCTACTGGGTCTAAGTCGTCTCCACCTGCTACGGCGGCTGAGGTCCTTTGGGGGTGAACAGGACACTCCTAAGACATTTATGACACTGTGGGGCGTCGGCTATTTTCTATGCTGTGTCTGCTGGCGTGGGGAATGGCAGAGAGGGACAGGGGGAAACTCAACAAGCTGGTCAGGAGGCCAGCTCTGTCCTGGACTGTCCGCTGAAGTCCATCGAGCAGGTTGGGGAGGAGAGGATGTGTCTAAGCTAACATCCATCATGGACAACACCTCCCACCCCCTGCATGAGACTGTACGAGCACTGAGCAGCTCCTTCAGCAGTGGACTTTTACGCCCACAGTGTAGAAGGAGCGCTACCGCAGGTCATTCTTACCAGCAGCTGTCAGACTCTATAATGCAGCTTAACATTCCTTTGGTCATCTTACTCAGCAGCTTGTTAGTTTACTCTACATTTTATACATATCGCCGTACAATTTTCTATACATATTCTGTACATTGTTACCTGTATATACGAACTTCGGTTGCTTACGTTCATAGGACCACCCTGTGTCTTCCTTGATATTTATTTTCCCTTGCTGTAAGGTTAGAAATTTCTGATCCGTGGGATTATAAAGGTTTATTCTATTCTATTCTATGTTTTATATTGTTTGTATTTTATTTGTATTTTCCTTCTGCTATCTGTACCTCTGCTGAGGAAACGCAAAAATTTCCCCGCCGTGGGATCAATAAAATCTTATCTTATCTTATCTTATCTTATCTTATCTTATCTTATCTTATCTTATCTAACAGAATGAACCTTTTGGATTTAGTTACCTAGATGATTGAGCATGCATCAAGACATAACTGGACCCAGTTTGCACTTTTGTTTGTAGGGAGTGACACGTCACGGTGTAAGAAATCTTCACTTTTTGTTCCAGTTTCTTACATAAACACCCTCATCCTTATACAAAATATTATACTCGCTCCAAAATTAGTAAATCTAGCAACATCTGTGTCTGAAACACAACGTTCTAATATGATTAGATCAAATTGCACTTTCCTGAAAAGAGAGTGACACGTCCAGTTGCATAAAAACCTTTTCTATAGACATTAGCACACACTCCAGCAGCTTTCATCCCTTTGAACCCAAAGAGTCATTGCTCAGGACCCCAAACTTTCTAAATGTAATGCTTCCTTTGATGAGAACAATGTTTTTCACTTTCTGAAATGCAGTTGCAGAAAACCTGAGCTAAAACCTGAGCTATGTTATTTTCATCTGGAATGGCTTATTCTTTAGGTTTTTCTACTCATATATTATCCACCCTCTGTTTTAGACTTGCAAAGATTTTTCCCAGCAATTCCATGTGTTTTATTGCCCCATGAAAAAGGTAAGATGAGTGAATTTAGGTTTTTAAAAAATGTTTAGGAAGGAACACAAGGAGATTTTGAAAAAAGTACAACCACTTAGGCAAAATTCTCATCTTTATATGATTAACTCAATGAGTGATTTAGGAAGCGTATTCCAGAACTGTTTACTTGACTGAAGCTCAGATATTAAGGGAGAAAAGTTAGATTTTAATAGAGAGGAATAGCTTTTTGTAACCTGAATGCCCAGATAAGTGAGCTTCTCATAAGCCATACTTTTTTAACCCAATTTAAATCTTTCTAATATTTCAAACAAATAGGCCATTCGATCTGGTCCAATGCATTCTCAGCGTCGCGTGCCAAAACTGCCAACTCTTCTTTAGGTCTGGCAGTGGAGTAAATAGTGGAGTCCCGCTCTATCTGCCATTCCCGAACAGAGATGAGCAAGTTTCTCCGTGACTGCAGCTGCCAGTCAAAGCTGTAAAGATGAGGTTTTAGCCCAATTGAACAGCCTTGTGTTACATGATGCAAAATACATCCTGAAATTATGATGATAGAGCAAGCCAAGTAGAAGCAACTAAAAAAAATGAAGATAAAAAAAAAAATATTCAGGTTGTACTTATTGTACTTGTATGTATGTGTGACTTTACAATGTGAAAAGGCATTATGGCTCCTTAGAGGAGCTTAACTGCAAATCCTGCTCAGTGTGAGGAGCAGCAGTGATGGTTTAGACATTGTTGGCACATGATACGAATTGAAGTCAATGAGACAAAATGTAGAAAGAAAAGGCCAAATGACGGGATGTAAATAATGCATTAAAGATTGTCTTTTCTTTTAAAAAAAGCTTGAGTGTGTGCATGTACTTTCTATTAATGATGTGAATATTGAGGACAAGGCTGTGCTTATTAGGTGCTAATAATTTGCTGTAAAAGTGTGGGAGACAGTATGAAAAAATGAAGGCAGAGTTGTTAGCCTGAAGAGAGAAAGTGCAGGTTGTCCAAGGTGGAGTAATAAGCGAGCAAATAGTTGAGGAATGAAGAGGTGGCAAGCACGGGTATTTTGGGTGAATAAAGGGTAATAAGAGAGATGTAGTAGTGCAGGCGGAGTATTTGGCGAGAGCAGGGAAAAGGAAAAAGGAGAGGCGACTTGTCGCCTCCCCGTCCCCCAAGTCCGGGCCGTGGCAGCGAGTCCGTGAGGGAGTCGAACTCGGGACGCTCTGCTCCAGAGCGCTCCGTCACACGTCTTACGCCACACTGCCGGCATGGAAAATAGGGGGAAAAAAGGACTTTTATCTTCTGTTCTTTAACACTGTTCTTTGGGGGGGGGCAGGGCGGGCTCTCTAAATGACCTATTAACTTTCTTCTGCAATATTCTTCCACACAAATTACACATGGAAACCCAGCAATTTTTCCATTGCCATTCACTAAATGGACTGCCAATGTTGGACGGCTTACCAAGACAAAGCCTTCCTGCTACCCGGAATCAGCTTTCCTGCTCGGAAACCTGCTGGCGGCGCCACTATGTTTACACCACGCTCTTCAACTTCGGCTTTTTGCCTCGTTTCAGCACACCTACCTAGTCCCACTCATCAATGAAGGTAAATACAAGCAGGTCATTCTGAAAAACACACACAGCTTATCATCTTATCCTTCTACAACACCTAAAAGCACTCTGTTCATTTCTTCGCTAGATTAGCCGCTAGCATACACGCTGTGTTAGAGGCTTGTTGCTACCTAGTTAGCCATGCTGCACACCTGTTACTCTGTATTTGTCAATGATTCAGCACTCCTTCGGTTTTGTTATCCATTTTTAGACAGTCATGAGATCATCTGCACACTCCACAGAGCTCCAGAGTTACTGTTCATAGAGCAACACCAGAGGTATGTGGAGAGGACTGAACATCATCACTGGACGGAGCACTGTGAGCGGAGGGGGTCCAGAGTCTGGAGACCAGGTTCTGGCTAACAGATTGAACCAGTTGTTTAACAGGTTTGATTCAGTAGCCCTTCCCTCCCCCATCCACCAGAGCTCGTCACACCTCTCTGCAGCCCCCCATAGCACCGGGGACATGAAATGCACCTCACCTGTCCCACTTTTTCCTTCTCCTTCAACCACTCTACTGGGTCTAAGTCGTCTCCACCTGCTACGGCGGCTGAGGTCCTTTGGGGGTGAACAGGACACTCCTAAGGACATTTTATGACACTGTGGTGGCGTCGGCTATTTTCTATGCTGTGGTCTGCTGGCGTGGTGGAATGGCAGAGAGGACAGGGGGAAACTCAACAAGCTGGTCAGGAGGCCAGCTCTGTCCTGGACTGTCCGCTGAAGTCCATCGAGCAGGTTGGGGAGGAGAGGATGTTGTCTAAGCTAACATCCATCATGGACAACACCTCCCACCCCCTGCATGAGACTGTACGAGCACTGAGCAGCTCCTTCAGCAGTGGACTTTTACGCCCACAGTGTAGGAAGGAGCGCTACCGCAGGTCATTCTTACCAGCAGCTGTCAGACTCTATAATGCAGCTTAACATTCCTTTGGTCATCTTACTCAGCAGCTTGTTAGTTTACTCTACATTTTATACATATCGCCGTACAATTTTTCTATACATATTCTGTACATTGTTACCTGTATATACGAACTTCGGTTGCTTACGTTCATAGGACCACCCTGTGTCTTCCTTGATATTTTATTTTCCCTTGCTGTAAGGGTTAGAAATTTCTGATCCGTGGGATTATAAAGGTTTATTCTATTCTATTCTATGTTTTATATTTGTAGTATTTTATTTGTATTTTCCTTCTGCTATCTGTACCTCTGCTGAGGAAACGCAAAAATTTCCCCGCCGTGGGATCAATAAAATCTTATCTTATCTTATCTTATCTTATCTTATCTTATCTTATCTAACAGAATGAACCTTTTGGGATTTAGTTACCTAGATGATTGAGCATGCATCAAGACATAACTGGACCCAGTTTGTACTTTGTTTGTAGGGAGTGACACGTCACGGTGTAAGAAATCTTCACTTTTTGTTCCAGTTTCTTACATAAACACCCTCATCCTTATACAAAATATTATACTCGCTCCAAAATTAGTAAATCTTACCAGCACATCTGTGTCTGAAACACAACGTTTCTAATATGATTAGATCAAATTTGCACTTTCCTGAAAAGAGAGTGACACGTCCAGTTGCATAAAAACCTTTTTCTATAGACATTAGCACACACTCCAGCAGCTTTTCATCCCTTTGAACCCAAAGAGTCATTGCTCAGGACCCCAAACTTTCTAAATGTAATGCTTCCTTTGATGAGAACAATGTTTTTCACTTTCTGAAATGCAGTTGCAGAAAACCTGAGCTAAAACCTGAGCTATGTTATTTTCATCTGGAATGGCTTATTCTTTAGGTTTTTCTACTCATATATTATCCACCCTCTGTTTTAGACTTGCAAAGATTTTTCCCAGCAATTCCATGTGTTTTATTGCCCCATGAAAAAGGTAAGATGAGTGAATTTAGGTTTTTAAAAAATGTTTTAGGAAGGAACACAAGGAGATTTTGAAAAAAGTACAACCACTTAGGCAAAATTCTCATCTTTATATGATTAACTCAATGAGTGATTTAGGAAGCGTATTCCAGAACTGTTTACTTGACTGAAGCTCAGATATTAAGGGAGAAAAGTTAGATTTTAATAGAGAGGAATAGCTTTTTGTAACCTGAATGCCCAGATAAGTGAGCTTCTCATGAGCATGCATCTTTTTTAACCCAATTTAAATCTTTCTAATATTTCAAACAAATAGGGCCATTCGATCTGGTCCAATGCATTCTCAGCGTCGCGTGCCAAAACTGCCAACTCTTCTTTAGGTCTGGCAGTGGAGTAAATAGTGGAGTCCCGCTCTATCTGCCATTCCCGAACAGAGATGAGCAAGTTTCTCCGTGACTGCAGCTGCCAGTCAAAGCTGTAAGATGAGGTTTTAGCCCAATTGAACAGCCTTGTGTTACATGATGCAAAATACATCCTGAAATTATGATGATAGAGCAAGCCAAGTAGAAGCAACTAAAAAAAATGAAGATAAAAAAAAAAATATTCAGGTTGTACTTATTGTACTTGTATGTATGTGTGACTTACAATGTGAAAGGCATTATGGCTCCTTAGAGGAGCTTAACTGCAAATCCTGCTCAGTGTGAGGAGCAGCAGTGATGGTTTAGACATTTGTTGGCACATGAGTGGCTGATGCGAATTTGAAGTCAATTGAGACAAAATGTAGAAAGAAAGGCCAAATGACGGGATGTAAATAATGCATTAAAGATTGTCTTTTTCTTTTAAAAAAGCTTGAGTGTGTGCATGTACTTTCTATTAATGATGTGAATATTGAGGACAAGGCTGTGCTTATTAGGTGCTAATAATTTGCTGTAAAAGTGTGGGAGACAGTATGAAAAATGAAGGCAGAGTTGTTAGCCTGAAGAGAGAAAGTGCAGGTTGTCCAAGGTGGAGTAATAAGCGAGCAAATAGTTGAGGAATGAAGAGGTGGCAAGCACGGGTATTTTGGGTGAATAAAGGGTAATAAGAGAGATGTAGTAGTGCAGGCGGAGTATTTGGCGAGAGCAGGGAAAAGGAAAAAGGAGAGGCGACTTGGCGCTCCCCGTCCCCAAGTCCGGGCCGTGGCAGCGAGTCCGTGAGGGAGTCGAACTCGGGACGCTCTGCTCCAGAGCGCTCCGTCACACGTCTTACGCCACACTGCCGGCATGGAAAATAGGGGGGAAAAAAGGACTTTTATCTTCTGTTCTTTAACACTTGTTCTTTGGGGGGGGCGGGGCAGGCCGGGCCGGGGCAGGGCGGGCTCTCTAAATGACCTATTAACTTTCTTCTGCAATATTCTTCCACACAATTACACATGGACCAGCAATTTTTCCATTGCCATTCACTAAATGGGACTGCCAATGTTGGACGGCTTACCAAGACAAAGCTTCCTGCTACCCGGAATCAGCTTTCCTGCTCGGAAACCTGCTGGCGGCGCACTATGTTTACACCACGCTCTTCAACTTCGGCTTTTTGCCTCGTTTCAGCACACCTACCTAGTCCACTCAATCAATGAAGGTAAATACAAGCAGGTCATTCTGAAAAACACACACAGCTTATCATCTTATCCTTCTACAACACCTAAAAGCACTCTGTTCATTTCTTCGCTAGATTAGCCGCTAGCATACACGCTGTGTTAGAGGCTTGTTGCTACCTAGTTAGCCATGCTGCACACCTGTTACTCTGTATTTGTCAATGATTCAGCACTCCTTCGGTTTTGTTATCCATTTTTAGACAGTCATGAGATCATCTGCACACTCCACAGAGCTCCAGAGTTACTGTTCATAGAGCAACACCAGAGGTATGTGGAGAGGACTGAACATCATCACTGGACGGAGCACTGTGAGCGGAGGGGGTCCAGAGTCTGGAGACCAGGTTCTGGCTAACAGATTGAACCAGTTGTTTAACAGGTTTGATTCAGTAGCCCTTCCCTCCCCCATCCACCAGAGCTCGTCACACCTCTCTGCAGCCCCCCATAGCACCGGGGACATGAAATGCACCTCACCTGTCCCACTTTTTCCTTCTCCTTCAACCACTCTACTGGGTCTAAGTCGTCTCCACCTGCTACGGCGGCTGAGGTCCTTTGGGGTGAACAGGACACTCCTAAGGACATTTTATGACACTGTGGTGGCGTCGGCTATTTTCTATGCTGTGGTCTGCTGGCGTGGTGGAATGGCAGAGAGGGACAGGGGGAAACTCAACAAGCTGGTCAGGAGGGCCAGCTCTGTCCTGGACTGTCCGCTGAAGTCCATCGAGCAGGTTGGGGAGGAGAGGATGTTGTCTAAGCTAACATCCATCATGGACAACACCTCCCACCCCCTGCATGAGACTGTACGAGCACTGAGCAGCTCCTTCAGCAGTGGACTTTTACGCCCACAGTGTAGGAAGGAGCGCTACCGCAGGTCATTCTTACCAGCAGCTGTCAGACTCTATAATGCAGCTTAACATTCCTTTGGTCATCTTACTCAGCAGCTTGTTAGTTTACTCTACATTTTATACATATCGCCGTACAATTTTTCTATACATATTCTGTACATTGTTACCTGTATATACGAACTTCGGTTGCTTACGTTCATAGGACCACCCTGTGTCTTCCTTTGATATTTTATTTTCCCTTGCTGTAAGGGTTAGAAATTTCTGATCCGTGGGATTATAAAGGTTTATTCTATTCTATTCTATGTTTTATATTTGTTTGTATTTTATTTGTATTTTCCTTCTGCTATCTGTACCTCTGCTGAGGAAACGCAAAAATTTCCCCGCCGTGGGATCAATAAAATCTTATCTTAT
>NW_020328058.1:0-15568 GCF_001858045.2 Oreochromis niloticus | reverse complement strand
CGCCTCCCCGTCCCCCAAGTCCGGCGGCAGCGAGTCCGTGAGGGAATCGAACTCGGACCTCTGCTCCAGAGCGCTCCGTCACACGTCTTACGCCACACGCGGCATGGAAAATAGGGGGAAAAAAACTTTTATCTCTGTTCTTTAACACTTGTTCTTTGGGGGGCGGGGCGGGCAGGCGGGCTCTCTAATGACCTATTAACTTTCTTCTGCAATATCTTCCACACAAATTACACATGGAACCCAGCATTTTCCATTGCCATTCACTAAATGGGACTGCCAATGTTGGACGGCTTACAAGACAAAGCCTTCCTGCTACCCGGAATCAGCTTTCCTGCTCGAACCTGCTGGCGGCGCCACTATGTTACACCACGCTCTTCAACTTCGGCTTTTTGCCTCGTTTCAGCACACCTACCTAGTCCCACTCATCAATGAAGGTAAATACAAGCAGGTCATTCTGAAAAAACACACACTTATCATCTTATCCTTCTACAACACCTAAAAGCACTCTGTTCATTTCTTCGCTAGATTAGCCGCTAGCATACACGCTGTGTTAGAGCTTGTGCTACCTAGTTAGCCATGCTGCACACCTGTTACTCTGTATTTGTCAATGATTCAGCACTCCTTCGTTGTTATCCATTTTTAGACAGTCATGAGATCATCTGCACACCCACAGAGCTCCAGAGTTACTGTTCATAGAGCAACACCAGAGGTATGTGGAGAGGACTGAACATCATCACTGGACGGAGCACTGTGAGCGGAGGGGGTCCAGAGTCTGGAGACCAGTTCTGGCTAACAGATTGAACCAGTTGTTTAACAGGTTGATTCAGTAGCCCTTCCTCCCCCATCCACCAGAGCTCGTCACACCTCTCTGCAGCCCCCATAGCACCGGGACATGAAATGCACCTCACCTGTCCCACTTTTCCTTCTCCTTCAACCACTCTACTGGGTCTAAGTCGTCTCCACCTGCTACGGCGGCTGAGGTCCTTTGGGGGTGAACAGGACACTCCTAAGGACATTTTATGACACTGTGGTGGCGTCGGCTATTTTCTATGCTGTGGTCTGCTGGCGTGGTGGAATGGCAGAGAGGGACAGGGGAAACTCAACAAGCTGGTCAGGAGGGCCAGCTCTGTCCTGGACTGTCCGCTGAAGTCCATCGAGCAGGTTGGGGAGGAGAGGATGTTGTCTAAGCTAACATCCATCATGGACAACACCCCACCCCGCATGAGACTGTACGAGCACTGAGCAGCTCCTTCAGCAGTGGACTTTTACGCCCACAGTGTAGGAAGGAGCGCTACCGCAGGTCATTCTTACCAGCAGCTGTCAGACTCTATAATGCAGCTTAACATTCCTTTGGTCATCTTACTCAGCAGTTTACTCTACATTTTATACATATCGCCGTACAATTTTTCTATACATATTCTGTACATTGTTACCTGTATATACGAACTTCGGTTGCTTACGTTCATAGGACCACCCTGTGTCTTCCTTTGATATTTTATTTTCCCTTGCTGTAAGGGTTAGAAATTTCTGATCCGTGGGATTATAAAGGTTTATTCTATTCTATTCTATGTTTTATATTTGTTTGTATTTTATTTGTATTTTCCTTCTGCTATCTGTACCTCTGCTGAGGAAACGCAAAAATTTCCCCGCCGTGGGATCAATAAAATCTTATCTTATCTTATCTTATCTAACAGAATGAACCTTTTGGGATTTAGTTACCTAGATGATTGAGCATGCATCAAGACATAACTGGACCCAGTTTGCACTTTTGTTTGTAGGGAGTGACACGTCACGGTGTAAGAAATCTTCACTTTTTGTTCCAGTTTCTTACATAAACACCCTCATCCTTATCAAAATATTATACTCGCTCCAAAATTAGTAAATCTAGCAACATCTGTGTCTGAAACACAACGTTTCTAATATGATTAGATCAAATTTGCACTTTCCTGAAAAGAGAGTGACACGTCCAGTTGCATAAAAACCTTTTTCTATAGACATTAGCACACACTCCAGCAGCTTTTCATCCCTTTGAACCCAAAGAGTCATTGCTCAGGACCCCAAACTTTCTAAATGTAATGCTTCCTTTGATGAGAACAATGTTTTTCACTTTCTGAAATGCAGTTGCAGAAAACCTGAGCTAAAACCTGAGCTATGTTATTTTCATCTGGAATGGCTTATTCTTTAGGTTTTTCTACTCATATATTATCCACCCTCTGTTTTAGACTTGCAAAGATTTTTCCCAGCAATTCCATGTGTTTAATGATGTGAATATTGCCCATGAAGTAAAGGTAAGATGAGTGAATTTAGGTTTTTAAAAAATGTTTTAGGAAGGAACACAAGGAGATTTTGAAAAAAGTACAACCACTTAGGCAAAATTCTCATCTTTATATGATTAACTCAATGAGTGATTTAGGAAGCGTATTCCAGAACTGTTTACTTGACTGAAGCTCAGATATTAAGGAGAAAAGTTAGATTTTAATAGAGGAATAGCTTTTTGTAACCTGAATGCCCAGATAAGTGAGCTTCTCATAAGCCATACTTTTTTTAACCAATTAAATCTTTCTAATATTTCAAAACAAATAGGCCATTCGATCTGGTCCAATGCCTTCTCAGCGTCGCGTGCCAAAACTGCAACTCTTCTTTAGTCTGCAGTGGATAAATAGTGGGTCCCGCTCTATCTGCCATTCCGAACAGAGATGAGCAAGTTTCTCCGTGACTGCAGCTGCCAGTCAAAGCTGTAAGATGAGTTTTAGCCCAATTGAAAGCCTTGTGTTATATGATGCAAAATACATCCTGAAATATGATGATAGAGCAAGCCAAGTAAAGCAACTAAAAAAAATGAAGATAAAAAAAAAATATTCAGGTTGTACTTATTGTACTTGTATGTATGTGTGACTTACAATGTGAAAAGCATATGGCTCCTTAGAGGAGCTTAACTGCAATCCTGCTCAGTGTGAGGAGCAGCAGTGATGGTTTAGACATTGTTGGCACATGATACGAATTTGAAGTCAATTGAGACAAATGTAGAAAGAAAGGCCAAATGACGGATGTAATAATGCATTAAGATTGTCTTTTTCTTTTAAAAAAAGCTTGAGTGTGTGCATGTACTTTCTATTAATGATGTGAATATTGAGGACAAGGCTGTGCTTATTAGTGTAATAATTTGCTGTAAAGTGTGGGAGACAGTATGAAAAAATGAAGGCAGAGTTGTTAGCCTGAAGAGAGAAAGTGCAGGTTGTCCAAGGTGGAGTAATAAGCGAGCAAATAGTTGAGGAATGAAGAGGTGGCAAGCACGGGTATTTGGGTGAATAAAGGTAATAAGAGAGATGTAGTAGTGCAGGCGGAGTATTTGGCGAGAGCAGGGAAAAGGAAAAGAGAGGCGACTTGTCGCTCCCCGTCCCCAAGTCCGGGCCGTGGCAGCGAGTCCGTGAGGGAGTCGAACTCGGGACGCTCTGCTCCAGAGCGCTCCGTCACACGTCTTACGCCACACTGCCGGCATGGAAATAGGGGGGAAAAAGGACTTTTATCTTCTGTTCTTAACACTTGTTCTTTGGGGGGGGGCGGCAGGCGGGCGGGCGGGCGGGCTCTCTAAATGACCTATTAACTTTCTTCTGCAATATTCTTCCACACAAATTACACATGGAAACCCAGCAATTTTTCCATTGCCATTCACTAAATGGGACTGCCAATGTTGGACGGCTTACCAAGACAAAGCCTTCCTGCTACCCGGAATCAGCTTTCCTGCTCGGAAACCTGCTGGCGGCGCCACTATGTTTACACCACGCTCTTCAACTTCGGCTTTTTTGCCTCGTTTCAGCACACCTACCTAGTCCCACTCATCAATGAAGGTAAATACAAGCAGGTCATTCTGAAAAACACACACAGCTTATCATCTTATCCTTCTACAACACCTAAAGCACTCTGTTCATTTCTTCGCTAGATTAGCCGCTAGCATACACGCTGTGTTAGAGGCTTGTTGCTACCTAGTTAGCCATGCTGCACACCTGTTACTCTGTATTTGTCAATGATTCAGCACTCCTTCGGTTTTGTTATCCATTTTTAGACAGTCATGAGATCATCTGCACACTCCACAGAGCTCCAGAGTTACTGTTCATAGAGCAACACCAGAGGTATGTGGAGAGGACTGAACATCATCACTGGACGGAGCACTGTGAGCGGAGGGGTCCAGAGTCTGGAGACCAGGTTCTGGCTAACAGATTGAACCAGTTGTTTAACAGGTTTGATTCAGTAGCCCTTCCCTCCCCCATCCACCAGAGCTCGTCACACCTCTCTGCAGCCCCCATAGCACCGGGGACATGAAATGCACCTCACCTGTCCACTTTTTCCTTCTCCTTCAACCACTCTACTGGGTCTAAGTCGTCTCCACCTGCTACGGCGGCTGAGGTCCTTTGGGGGTGAACAGGACACTCCTAAGGACATTTTATGACACTGTGGTGGCGTCGGCTATTTTCTATGCTGTGGTCTGCTGGCGTGGTGGAATGGCAGAGAGGGACAGGGGAAACTCAACAAGCTGGTCAGGAGGGCCAGCTCTGTCCTGGACTGTCCGCTGAAGTCCATCGAGCAGGTTGGGGAGGAGAGGATGTTGTCTAAGCTAACATCCATCATGGACAACACCTCCCACCCCCTGCATGAGACTGTACGAGCACTGAGCAGCTCCTTCAGCAGTGGACTTTTACGCCCACAGTGTAGGAAGGAGCGCTACCGCAGGTCATTCTTACCAGCAGCTGTCAGACTCTATAATGCAGCTTAACATTCCTTTGGTCATCTTACTCAGCAGCTTGTTAGTTTACTCTACATTTTATACATATCGCCGTACAATTTTTCTATACATATTCTGTACATTGTTACCTGTATATACGAACTTCGGTTGCTTACGTTCATAGGACCACCCTGTGTCTTCCTTTGATATTTTATTTTCCCTTGCTGTAAGGGTTAGAAATTTCTGATCCGTGGGATTATAAAGGTTTATTCTATTCTATTCTATGTTTTATATTTGTTTGTATTTTATTTGTATTTTCCTTCTGCTATCTGTACCTCTGCTGAGGAACGCAAAAATTTCCCCGCCGTGGGATCAATAAAATCTTATCTTATCTTATCTTATCTTATCTTATCTTATCTAACAGAATGAACCTTTTGGGATTTAGTTACCTAGATGATTGAGCATGCATCAAGACATAACTGGACCCAGTTTGCACTTTTGTTTGTAGGGAGTGACACGTCACGGTGTAAGAAATCTTCACTTTTTGTTCCAGTTTCTTACATAAACACCCTCATCCTTATACAAAATATTATACTCGCTCCAAAATTAGTAAATCTAGCAACATCTGTGTCTGAAACACAACGTTTCTAATATGATTAGATCAAATTTGCACTTTCCTGAAAAGAGAGTGACACGTCCAGTTGCATAAAAACCTTTTTCTATAGACATTAGCACACACTCCAGCAGCTTTTCATCCCTTTGAACCCAAAGAGTCATTGCTCAGGACCCCAAACTTTCTAAATGTAATGCTTCCTTTGATGAGAACAATGTTTTTCACTTTCTGAAATGCAGTTGCAGAAAACCTGAGCTAAAACCTGAGCTATGTTATTTTCATCTGGAATGGCTTATTCTTTAGGTTTTTCTACTCATATATTATCCACCCTCTGTTTTAGACTTGCAAAGATTTTTCCCAGCAATTCCATGTGTTTTATTGCCCCATGAAAAAGGTAAGATGAGTGAATTTAGGTTTTTAAAAAATGTTTTAGGAAGGAACACAAGGAGATTTTGAAAAAAGTACAACCACTTAGGCAAAATTCTCATCTTTATATGATTAACTCAATGAGTGATTTAGGAAGCGTATTCCAGAACTGTTTACTTGACTGAAGCTCAGATATTAAGGGAGAAAAGTTAGATTTTAATAGAGAGGAATAGCTTTTTGTAACCTGAATGCCCAGATAAGTGAGCTTCTCATAAGCCATACTTTTTTTAACCCAATTTAAATCTTTCTAATATTTCAAACAAATAGGGCCATTCGATCTGGTCCAATGCCTTCTCAGCGTCGCGTGCCAAAACTGCCAACTCTTCTTTAGGTCTGGCAGTGGAGTAAATAGTGGAGTCCCGCTCTATCTGCCATTCCCGAACAGAGATGAGCAAGTTTCTCCGTGACTGCAGCTGCCAGTCAAAGCTGTAAAGATGAGGTTTTAGCCCAATTGAAGAGCCTTGTGTTATATGATGCAAAATACATCCTGAAATTATGATGATAGAGCAAGCCAAGTAGAAGCAACTAAAAAAAAATGAAGATAAAAAAAAAAAATATTCAGGTTGTACTTATTGTACTTGTATGTATGTGTGACTTTACAATGTGAAAAGGCATTATGGCTCCTTAGAGGAGCTTAACTGCAAATCCTGCTCAGTGTGAGGAGCAGCAGTGATGGTTTAGACATTTGTTGGCACATGATACGAATTTGAAGTCAATTGAGACAAAATGTAGAAAGAAAAGGCCAAATGACGGGATGTAAATAATGCATTAAAGATTGTCTTTTTCTTTTAAAAAAAGCTTGAGTGTGTGCATGTACTTTCTATTAATGATGTGAATATTGAGGACAAGGCTGTGCTTATTAGGTGCTAATAATTTGCTGTAAAAGTGTGGGAGACAGTATGAAAAAATGAAGGCAGAGTTGTTAGCCTGAAGAGAGAAAGTGCAGGTTGTCCAAGGTGGAGTAATAAGCGAGCAAATAGTTGAGGAATGAAGAGGTGGCAAGCACGGGTATTTTGGGTGAATAAAGGGTAATAAGAGAGATGTAGTAGTGCAGGCGGAGTATTTGGCGAGAGCAGGGAAAAGGAAAAAGGAGAGGCGACTTGGGCGCCGTCCCCCAAGTCCGGGCCGTGGCAGCGAGTCCGTGAGGGAGTCGAACTCGGGACGCTCTGCTCCAGAGCGCTCCGTCACACGTCTTACGCCACACTGCCGGCATGGAAAATAGGGGGAAAAAAGGACTTTTATCTTCTGTTCTTTAACACTTGTTCTTTGGGGGGGGGCAGGGCGGGCTCTCTAAATGACCTATTAACTTTCTTCTGCAATATTCTTCCACACAAATTACACATGGAAACCCAGCAATTTTTCCATTGCCATTCACTAAATGGGACTGCCAATGTTGGACGGCTTACCAAGACAAAGCCTTCCTGCTACCCGGAATCAGCTTTCCTGCTCGGAAACCTGCTGGCGGCGCCACTATGTTTACACCACGCTCTTCAACTTCGGCTTTTTTGCCTCGTTTCAGCACACCTACCTAGTCCCACTCATCAATGAAGGTAAATACAAGCAGGTCATTCTGAAAAACACACACAGCTTATCATCTTATCCTTCTACAACACCTAAAAGCACTCTGTTCATTTCTTCGCTAGATTAGCCGCTAGCATACACGCTGTGTTAGAGGCTTGTTGCTACCTAGTTAGCCATGCTGCACACCTGTTACTCTGTATTTGTCAATGATTCAGCACTCCTTCGGTTTTGTTATCCATTTTTAGACAGTCATGAGATCATCTGCACACTCCACAGAGCTCCAGAGTTACTGTTCATAGAGCAACACCAGAGGTATGTGGAGAGGACTGAACATCATCACTGGACGGAGCACTGTGAGCGGAGGGGTCCAGAGTCTGGAGACCAGGTTCTGGCTAACAGATTGAACCAGTTGTTTAACAGGTTTGATTCAGTAGCCCTTCCCTCCCCCATCCACCAGAGCTCGTCACACCTCTCTGCAGCCCCCATAGCACCGGGGACATGAAATGCACCTCACCTGTCCCACTTTTTCCTTCTCCTTCAACCACTCTACTGGGTCTAAGTCGTCTCCACCTGCTACGGCGGCTGAGGTCCTTTGGGGGTGAACAGGACACTCCTAAGGACATTTTATGACACTGTGGTGGCGTCGGCTATTTTCTATGCTGTGGTCTGCTGGCGTGGTGGAATGGCAGAGAGGGACAGGGGGAAACTCAACAAGCTGGTCAGGAGGGCCAGCTCTGTCCTGGACTGTCCGCTGAAGTCCATCGAGCAGGTTGGGGAGGAGAGGATGTTGTCTAAGCTAACATCCATCATGGACAACACCTCCCACCCCCTGCATGAGACTGTACGAGCACTGAGCAGCTCCTTCAGCAGTGGACTTTTACGCCCACAGTGTAGGAAGGAGCGCTACCGCAGGTCATTCTTACCAGCAGCTGTCAGACTCTATAATGCAGCTTAACATTCCTTTGGTCATCTTACTCAGCAGCTTGTTAGTTTACTCTACATTTTATACATATCGCCGTACAATTTTCTATACATATTCTGTACATTGTTACCTGTATATACGAACTTCGGTTGCTTACGTTCATAGGACCACCCTGTGTCTTCCTTTGATATTTTATTTTCCCTTGCTGTAAGGGTTAGAAATTTCTGATCCGTGGGATTATAAAGGTTTATTCTATTCTATTCTATGTTTTATATTTGTTTGTATTTTATTTGTATTTTCCTTCTGCTATCTGTACCTCTGCTGAGGAAACGCAAAAATTTCCCCGCCGTGGGATCAATAAAATCTTATCTTATCTTATCTTATCTTATCTTATCTTATCTTATCTAACAGAATGAACCTTTTGGGATTTAGTTACCTAGATGATTGAGCATGCATCAAGACATAACTGGACCCAGTTTGCACTTTTGTTTGTAGGGAGTGACACGTCACGGTGTAAGAAATCTTCACTTTTTGTTCCAGTTTCTTACATAAACACCCTCATCCTTATACAAAATATTATACTCGCTCCAAAATTAGTAAATCTAGCAACATCTGTGTCTGAAACACGTTTCTAATATGATTAGATCAAATTTGCACTTTCCTGAAAAGAGAGTGACACGTCCAGTTGCATAAAAACCTTTTTCTATAGACATTAGCACACACTCCAGCAGCTTTTCATCCCTTTGAACCCAAAGAGTCATTGCTCAGGACCCCAAACTTTCTAAATGTAATGCTTCCTTTGATGAGAACAATGTTTTTCACTTTCTGAAATGCAGTTGCAGAAAACCTGAGCTAAAACCTGAGCTATGTTATTTTCATCTGGAATGGCTTATTCTTTAGGTTTTTCTACTCATATATTATCCACCCTCTGTTTTAGACTTGCAAAGATTTTTCCCAGCAATTCCATGTGTTTTATTGCCCCATGAAAAAGGTAAGATGAGTGAATTTAGGTTTTTAAAAAATGTTTTAGGAAGGAACACAAGGAGATTTTGAAAAAAGTACAACCACTTAGGCAAAATTCTCATCTTTATATGATTAACTCAATGAGTGATTTAGGAAGCGTATTCCAGAACTGTTTACTTGACTGAAGCTCAGATATTAAGGGAGAAAAGTTAGATTTTAATAGAGAGGAATAGCTTTTTGTAACCTGAATGCCCAGATAAGTGAGCTTCTCATAAGCCATACTTTTTTTAACCCAATTTAAATCTTTCTAATATTTCAAACAAATAGGGCCATTCGATCTGGTCCAATGCCTTCTCAGCGTCGCGTGCCAAAACTGCCAACTCTTCTTTAGGTCTGGCAGTGGAGTAAATAGTGGAGTCCCGCTCTATCTGCCATTCCCGAACAGAGATGAGCAAGTTTCTCCGTGACTGCAGCTGCCAGTCAAAGCTGTAAAGATGAGGTTTTAGCCCAATTGAAAGCCTTGTGTTATATGATGCAAAATACATCCTGAAATTATGATGATAGAGCAAGCCAAGTAGAAGCAACTAAAAAAAAATGAAGATAAAAAAAAAAATATTCAGGTTGTACTTATTGTACTTGTATGTATGTGTGACTTTACAATGTGAAAAGGCATTATGGCTCCTTAGAGGAGCTTAACTGCAAATCCTGCTCAGTGTGAGGAGCAGCAGTGATGGTTTAGACATTTGTTGGCACATGATACGAATTTGAAGTCAATTGAGACAAAATGTAGAAAGAAAAGGCCAAATGACGGGATGTAAATAATGCATTAAAGATTGTCTTTTTCTTTTAAAAAAAGCTTGAGTGTGTGCATGTACTTTCTATTAATGATGTGAATATTGAGGACAAGGCTGTGCTTATTAGGTGCTAATAATTTGCTGTAAAAGTGTGGGAGACAGTATGAAAAAATGAAGGCAGAGTTGTTAGCCTGAAGAGAGAAAGTGCAGGTTGTCCAAGGTGGAGTAATAAGCGAGCAAATAGTTGAGGAATGAAGAGGTGGCAAGCACGGGTATTTTGGGTGAATAAAGGGTAATAAGAGAGATGTAGTAGTGCAGGCGGAGTATTTGGCGAGAGCAGGGAAAAGGAAAAAGGAGAGGCGACTTGTCGCCTCCCCGTCCCCCAAGTCCGGGCCGTGGCAGCGAGTCCGTGAGGGAGTCGAACTCGGGACGCTCTGCTCCAGAGCGCTCCGTCACACGTCTTACGCCACACTGCCGGCATGGAAAATAGGGGGGAAAAAAGGACTTTTATCTTCTGTTCTTTAACACTTGTTCTTTGGGGGTGGGCGGGGCGGGGCGGGCTCTCTAAATGACCTATTAACTTTCTTCTGCAATATTCTTCCACACAAATTACACATGGAAACCCAGCAATTTTTCCATTGCCATTCACTAAATGGGACTGCCAATGTTGGACGGCTTACCAAGACAAAGCCTTCCTGCTACCCGGAATCAGCTTTCCTGCTCGGAAACCTGCTGGCGGCGCCACTATGTTTACACCACGCTCTTCAACTTCGGCTTTTTTGCCTCGTTTCAGCACACCTACCTAGTCCCACTCATCAATGAAGGTAAATACAAGCAGGTCATTCTGAAAAACACACACAGCTTATCATCTTATCCTTCTACAACACCTAAAAGCACTCTGTTCATTTCTTCGCTAGATTAGCCGCTAGCATACACGCTGTGTTAGAGGCTTGTTGCTACCTAGTTAGCCATGCTGCACACCTGTTACTCTGTATTTGTCAATGATTCAGCACTCCTTCGGTTTTGTTATCCATTTTTAGACAGTCATGAGATCATCTGCACACTCCACAGAGCTCCAGAGTTACTGTTCATAGAGCAACACCAGAGGTATGTGGAGAGGACTGAACATCATCACTGGACGGAGCACTGTGAGCGGAGGGGGTCCAGAGTCTGGAGACCAGGTTCTGGCTAACAGATTGAACCAGTTGTTTAACAGGTTTGATTCAGTAGCCCTTCCCTCCCCCATCCACCAGAGCTCGTCACACCTCTCTGCAGCCCCCCATAGCACCGGGGACATGAAATGCACCTCACCTGTCCCACTTTTTCCTTCTCCTTCAACCACTCTACTGGGTCTAAGTCGTCTCCACCTGCTACGGCGGCTGAGGTCCTTTGGGGGTGAACAGGACACTCCTAAGGACATTTTATGACACTGTGGTGGCGTCGGCTATTTTCTATGCTGTGGTCTGCTGGCGTGGTGGAATGGCAGAGAGGGACAGGGGGAAACTCAACAAGCTGGTCAGGAGGGCCAGCTCTGTCCTGGACTGTCCGCTGAAGTCCATCGAGCAGGTTGGGGAGGAGAGGATGTTGTCTAAGCTAACATCCATCATGGACAACACCTCCCACCCCCTGCATGAGACTGTACGAGCACTGAGCAGCTCCTTCAGCAGTGGACTTTTACGCCCACAGTGTAGGAAGGAGCGCTACCGCAGGTCATTCTTACCAGCAGCTGTCAGACTCTATAATGCAGCTTAACATTCCTTTGGTCATCTTACTCAGCAGCTTGTTAGTTTACTCTACATTTTATACATATCGCCGTACAATTTTTCTATACATATTCTGTACATTGTTACCTGTATATACGAACTTCGGTTGCTTACGTTCATAGGACCACCCTGTGTCTTCCTTTGATATTTTATTTTCCCTTGCTGTAAGGGTTAGAAATTTCTGATCCGTGGGATTATAAAGGTTTATTCTATTCTATTCTATGTTTTATATTTGTTTGTATTTTATTTGTATTTTCCTTCTGCTATCTGTACCTCTGCTGAGGAAACGCAAAAATTTCCCCGCCGTGGGATCAATAAAATCTTATCTTATCTTATCTTATCTTATCTTATCTTATCTTATCTAACAGAATGAACCTTTTGGGATTTAGTTACCTAGATGATTGAGCATGCATCAAGACATAACTGGACCCAGTTTGCACTTTTGTTTGTAGGGAGTGACACGTCACGGTGTAAGAAATCTTCACTTTTTGTTCCAGTTTCTTACATAAACACCCTCATCCTTATACAAAATATTATACTCGCTCCAAAATTAGTAAATCTAGCAACATCTGTGTCTGAAACACAACGTTTCTAATATGATTAGATCAAATTTGCACTTTCCTGAAAAGAGAGTGACACGTCCAGTTGCATAAAAACCTTTTTCTATAGACATTAGCACACACTCCAGCAGCTTTTCATCCCTTTGAACCCAAAGAGTCATTGCTCAGGACCCCAAACTTTCTAAATGTAATGCTTCCTTTGATGAGAACAATGTTTTTCACTTTCTGAAATGCAGTTGCAGAAAACCTGAGCTAAAACCTGAGCTATGTTATTTTCATCTGGAATGGCTTATTCTTTAGGTTTTTCTACTCATATATTATCCACCCTCTGTTTTAGACTTGCAAAGATTTTTCCCAGCAATTCCATGTGTTTTATTGCCCCATGAAAAAGGTAAGATGAGTGAATTTAGGTTTTTAAAAATGTTTTAGGAAGGAACACAAGGAGATTTTGAAAAAAGTACAACCACTTAGGCAAAATTCTCATCTTTATATGATTAACTCAATGAGTGATTTAGGAAGCGTATTCCAGAACTGTTTACTTGACTGAAGCTCAGATATTAAGGGAGAAAAGTTAGATTTTAATAGAGAGGAATAGCTTTTTGTAACCTGAATGCCCAGATAAGTGAGCTTCTCATAAGCCATACTTTTTTTAACCCAATTTAAATCTTTCTAATATTTCAAACAAATAGGGCCATTCGATCTGGTCCAATGCCTTCTCAGCGTCGCGTGCCAAAACTGCCAACTCTTCTTTAGGTCTGGCAGTGGAGTAAATAGTGGAGTCCCGCTCTATCTGCCATTCCCGAACAGAGATGAGCAAGTTTCTCCGTGACTGCAGCTGCCAGTCAAAGCTGTAAAGATGAGGTTTTAGCCCAATTGAACAGCCTTGTGTTATATGATGCAAAATACATCCTGAAATTATGATGATAGAGCAAGCCAAGTAGAAGCAACTAAAAAAAAATGAAGATAAAAAAAAAAAATATTCAGGTTGTACTTATTGTACTTGTATGTATGTGTGACTTTACAATGTGAAAAGGCATTATGGCTCCTTAGAGGAGCTTAACTGCAAATCCTGCTCAGTGTGAGGAGCAGCAGTGATGGTTTAGACATTTGTTGGCACATGAGTGCTGATGCGAATTTGAAGTCAATTGAGACAAAATGTAGAAAGAAAAGGCCAAATGACGGGATGTAAATAATGCATTAAAGATTGTCTTTTTCTTTTAAAAAAGCTTGAGTGTGTGCATGTACTTTCTATTAATGATGTGAATATTGAGGACAAGGCTGTGCTTATTAGGTGCTAATAATTTGCTGTAAAAGTGTGGGAGACAGTATGAAAAAATGAAGGCAGAGTTGTTAGCCTGAAGAGAGAAAGTGCAGGTTGTCCAAGGTGGAGTAATAAGCGAGCAAATAGTTGAGGAATGAAGAGGTGGCAAGCACGGGTATTTTGGGTGAATAAAGGGTAATAAGAGAGATGTAGTAGTGCAGGCGGAGTATTTGGCGAGAGCAGGGAAAAGGAAAAGGAGAGGCGACTTGTCGCCTCCCCGTCCCCCAAGTCCGGGCCGTGGCAGCGAGTCCGTGAGGGAGTCGAACTCGGGACGCTCTGCTCCAGAGCGCTCCGTCACACGTCTTACGCCACACTGCCGGCATGGAAAATAGGGGGAAAAAAGGACTTTTATCTTCTGTTCTTTAACACTTGTTCTTTGGGGGGGCGGGCGGGGCAGGCCGGGCCGGGCAGGGCGGGCTCTCTAAATGACCTATTAACTTTCTTCTGCAATATTCTTCCACACAATTACACATGGAAACCCAGCAATTTTTCCATTGCCATTCACTAAATGGGACTGCCAATGTTGGACGGCTTACCAAGACAAAGCCTTCCTGCTACCCGGAATCAGCTTTCCTGCTCGGAAACCTGCTGGCGGCGCCACTATGTTTACACCACGCTCTTCAACTTCGGCTTTTTGCCTCGTTTCAGCACACCTACCTAGTCCCACTCATCAATGAAGGTAAATACAAGCAGGTCATTCTGAAAAACACACACAGCTTATCATCTTATCCTTCTACAACACCTAAAGCACTCTGTTCATTTCTTCGCTAGATTAGCCGCTAGCATACACGCTGTGTTAGAGGCTTGTTGCTACCTAGTTACCATGCTGCACACCTGTTACTCTGTATTTGTCAATGATTCAGCACTCCTTCGGTTTTGTTATCCATTTTAGACAGTCAGATCATCTGCACACTCCACAGAGCTCCAGAGTTACTGTTCATAGAGCAACACCAGAGGTATGTGGGAGGACTGAACATCACCTGGAGCACTGTGAGCGGAGGGGGTCCAGAGTCTGGAGACCAGGTTCTGGCTAACAGATTGAACCAGTTGTTTAACAGGTTTGATTCAGTAGCCCTTCCCTCCCCCATCCACCAGAGCTCGTCACACCTCTCTGCAGCCCCCCATAGCACCGGGGACATGAAATGCACCTCACTGTCCCACTTTTTCTTCTCCTTCAACACTCTACTGGTCTAAGTCGTCTCCACTGCTACGGCGGCTGAGGTCCTTTGGGGGTGAACAGGACACTCCTAAGGACATTTTGACACTGTGGTGGCGTCGGCTATTTTCTATGCTGTGGTCTGCTGGCGTGGTGGAATGGCAGAGAGGGACAGGGGGAAACTCAACAAGCTGGTCAGGAGGCCAGCTCTGTCCTGACTGTCCGCTGAAGTCCATCGAGCAGTGGGAGGAGAGGATGTTGTCTAAGCTAACATCCATCATGGACAACACCTCCCACCCCCTGCATGAGACTGTACGAGCACTGAGCAGCTCCTTCAGCAGTGGACTTTTACGCCCACAGTGTAGGAAGGAGCGCTACCGCAGGTCATTCTTACCAGCAGCTGTCAGACTCTATAATGCAGCTTAACATTCCTTTGGTCATCTTACTCAGCACTTGTTAGTTACTCTACATTTATACATATCGCCGTACAATTTTCTATACATATTCTGTACATTGTTACCTGTATATACGAACTTCGGTTGCTTACGTTCATAGGACCACCCTGTGTCTTCCTTTGATATTTTATTTTCCCTTGCTGTAAGGGTTAGAAATTTCTGATCCGTGGGATTATAAAGGTTTATTCTATTCTATTCTATTTTTATATTTGTTTGTATTTTATTTGTATTTTCCTTCTGCTATCTGTACCTCTGCTGAGGAAACGCAAAATTTCCCCGCCGTGGGATCAATAAAATCTTATCTTATCTTATCTTATCTTATCTTATCTATCTTATCTAACAGAATGAACCTTT
>NW_020328057.1:0-18699 GCF_001858045.2 Oreochromis niloticus | reverse complement strand
GAGCTCCAGAGTTACTGTTCATAGAGCAACACCAGAGGTATGTGGAGAGGACTGAACATCATCACTGGACGGAGCACTGTGAGCGGAGGGGGTCCAGAGTCTGGAGACCAGGTTCTGGCTAACAGATTGAACCAGTTGTTTAACAGGTTTGATTCAGTAGCCCTTCCCTCCCATCCACCAGAGCTCGTCACACCTCTCTGCAGCCCCCATAGCACCGGGACATGAAATGCACCTCACCTGTCCCACTTTTTCCTTCTCCTTCAACCACTCTACTGGGTCTAAGTCGTCTCCACCTGCTACGGCGGCTGAGGTCCTTTGGGGGTGAACAGGACACTCCTAAGGACATTTTATGACACTGTGGTGGCGTCGGCTATTTTCTATGCTGTGGTCTGCTGGCGTGGTGGAATGGCAGAGAGGGACAGGGGAAACTCAACAAGCTGGTCAGGAGGGCCAGCTCTGTCCTGGACTGTCCGCTGAAGTCCATCGAGACGTACGAGCACTGAGCAGCTCCTTCAGCAGTGGACTTTTACGCCCACAGTGTAGGAAGGAGCGCTACCGCAGGTCATTCTTACCAGCAGCTGTCAGACTCTATAATGCAGCTTAACATTCCTTTGGTCATCTTACTCAGCAGCTTGTTAGTTTACTCTACATTTTATACATATCGCCGTACAATTTTCTATACATATTCTGTACATTGTTACCTGTATATACGAACTTCGGTTGCTTACGTTCATAGGACCACCCTGTGTCTTCCTTTGATATTTTATTTTCCCTTGCTGTAAGGGTTAGAAATTTCTGATCCGTGGGATTATAAAGGTTTATTCTATTCTATTCTATGTTTTATATTTGTTTGTATTTTATTTGTATTTTCCTTCTGCTATCTGTACCTCTGCTGAGGAAACGCAAAAATTTCCCCGCCGTGGGATCAATAAAATCTTATCTTATCTTATCTTATCTTATCTTATCTTATCTAACAGAATGAACCTTTTGGGATTTAGTTACCTAGATGATTGAGCATGCATCAAGACATAACTGGACCCAGTTTGCACTTTTGTTTGTAGGGAGTGACACGTCACGGTGTAAGAAATCTTCACTTTTTGTTCCAGTTTCTTACATAAACACCCTCATCCTTATACAAAATATTATACTCGCTCCAAAATTAGTAAATCTAGCAACATCTGTGTCTGAAACACAACGTTTCTAATATGATTAGATCAAATTTGCACTTTCCTGAAAAGAGAGTGACACGTCCAGTTGCATAAAAACCTTTTTCTATAGACATTAGCACACACTCCAGCAGCTTTTCATCCCTTTGAACCAAAGAGTCATTGCTCAGGACCCAAACTTTCTAAATGTAATGCTTCCTTTGATGAGAACAATGTTTTCACTTTCTGAAATGCAGTTGCAGAAAACCTGAGCTAAAACCTGAGCTATGTTATTTTCATCTGGAATGGCTTATTCTTTAGGTTTTTCTACTCATATATTATCCACCTCTGTTTAGACTGCAAAGATTTTTCCCAGCAATTCCATGTGTTTTATTGCCCCATGAAAAAGGTAAGATGAGTGAATTTAGGTTTTTAAAAAATGTTTTAGGAAGGAACACAAGGAGATTTTGAAAAAGTACAACCACTTAGGCAAAATTCTCATCTTTATATGATTAATCAATGAGTGATTTAGGAAGCGTATTCCAGAACTGTTTACTTGACTGAAGCTCAGATATTAAGGGAGAAAAGTTAGATTTTAATAGAGAGGAATAGCTTTTTGTAACCTGAATGCCCAGATAAGTGAGCTTCTCATAAGCCATACTTTTTTAACCCAATTTAAATCTTTCTAATATTTCAAACAAATAGGGCCATTCGATCTGGTCCAATGCCTTCTCAGCGTCGCGTGCCAAAACTGCCAACTCTTCTTTAGGTCTGGCAGTGGAGTAAATAGTGGAGTACGCTCTATCTGCCATTCCCGAACAGAGATGAGCAAGTTTCTCCGTGACTGCAGCTGCCAGTCAAAGCTGTAAAGATGAGGTTTTAGCCCAATTGAACAGCCTTGTGTTAATGATGCAAAATACATCCTGAATTATGATGATAGAGCAAGCCAAGTAGAAGCAACTAAAAAAAATGAAGATAAAAAAAAAAATATTCAGGTTGTACTTATTGTACTTGTATGTATGTGTGACTTTACAATGTGAAAAGGCATTATGGCTCCTTAGAGGAGCTTAACTGCAAATCCTGCTCAGTGTGAGGAGCAGCAGTGATGGTTTAGACATTTGTTGGCACATGATACGAATTTGAAGTCAATTGAGACAAAATGTAGAAAGAAAAGGCCAAATGACGGGATGTAAATAATGCATTAAAGATTGTCTTTTTCTTTTAAAAAAAGCTTGAGTGTGTGCATGTACTTTCTATTAATGATGTGAATATTGAGGACAAGGCTGTGCTTATTAGGTGCTAATAATTTGCTGTAAAAGTGTGGGAGACAGTATGAAAAAATGAAGGCAGAGTTGTTAGCCTGAAGAGAGAAAGTGCAGGTTGTCCAAGGTGGAGTAATAAGCGAGCAAATAGTTGAGGAATGAAGAGGTGCAAGCACGGGTATTTTGGGTGAATAAAGGGTAATAAGAGAGATGTAGTAGTGCAGGCGGAGTATTTGGCGAGAGCAGGGAAAAGGAAAAAGGAGAGGCGACTTGTCGCCTCCCCGTCCCCCAAGTCCGGGCCGTGGCAGCGAGTCCGTGAGGGAGTCGAACTCGGGACGCTCTGCTCCAGAGCGCTCCGTCACACGTCTTACGCCACACTGCCGGCATGGAAATAGGGGGAAAAAAGGACTTTTATCTTCTGTTCTTTAACACTTGTTCTTTGGGGGGGGCGGGCGGGGCAGGCCGGGCCGGGGCAGGGCGGGCTCTCTAAATGACCTATTAACTTTCTTCTGCAATATTCTTCCACACAAATTACACATGGAAACCCAGCAATTTTTCCATTGCCATTCACTAAATGGGACTGCCAATGTTGGACGGCTTACCAAGACAAAGCCTTCCTGCTACCCGGAATCAGCTTTCCTGCTCGGAAACCTGCTGGCGGCGCCACTATGTTTACACCACGCTCTTCAACTTCGGCTTTTTTGCCTCGTTTCAGCACACCTACCTAGTCCCACTCATCAATGAAGGTAAATACAAGCAGGTCATTCTGAAAAACACACACAGCTTATCATCTTATCCTTCTACAACACCTAAAAGCACTCTGTTCATTTCTTCGCTAGATTAGCCGCTAGCATACACGCTGTGTTAGAGGCTTGTTGCTACCTAGTTAGCCATGCTGCACACCTGTTACTCTGTATTTGTCAATGATTCAGCACTCCTTCGGTTTTGTTATCCATTTTTAGACAGTCATGAGATCATCTGCACACTCCACAGAGCTCCAGAGTTACTGTTCATAGAGCAACACCAGAGGTATGTGGAGAGGACTGAACATCATCACTGGACGGAGCACTGTGAGCGGAGGGGGTCCAGAGTCTGGAGACCAGGTTCTGGCTAACAGATTGAACCAGTTGTTTAACAGGTTTGATTCAGTAGCCCTTCCCTCCCCATCCACCAGAGCTCGTCACACCTCTCTGCAGCCCCCCATAGCACCGGGGACATGAAATGCACCTCACCTGTCCCACTTTTTCCTTCTCCTTCAACCACTCTACTGGGTCTAAGTCGTCTCCACCTGCTACGGCGGCTGAGGTCCTTTGGGGGTGAACAGGACACTCCTAAGGACATTTTATGACACTGTGGTGGCGTCGGCTATTTTCTATGCTGTGGTCTGCTGGCGTGGTGGAATGGCAGAGAGGGACAGGGGGAAACTCAACAAGCTGGTCAGGAGGGCCAGCTCTGTCCTGGACTGTCCGCTGAAGTCCATCGAGCAGGTTGGGGAGGAGAGGATGTTGTCTAAGCTAACATCCATCATGGACAACACCTCCCACCCCTGCATGAGACTGTACGAGCACTGAGCAGCTCCTTCAGCAGTGGACTTTTACGCCCACAGTGTAGGAAGGAGCGCTACCGCAGGTCATTCTTACCAGCAGCTGTCAGACTCTATAATGCAGCTTAACATTCCTTTGGTCATCTTACTCAGCAGCTTGTTAGTTTACTCTACATTTTATACATATCGCCGTACAATTTTTCTATACATATTCTGTACATTGTTACCTGTATATACGAACTTCGGTTGCTTACGTTCATAGGACACTCTGTGTCTTCCTTTGATATTTTATTTCCCTTGCTGTAAGGGTTAGAAATTTCTGATCCGTGGGATTATAAAGGTTTATTCTATTCTATTCTATGTTTTATATTTGTTTGTATTTATTTGTATTTTCCTTCTGCTATCTGTACCTCTGCTGAGGAAACGCAAAAATTTCCCGCCGTGGATCAATAAAATCTTATCTTATCTTATCTTATCTTATCTTATCTTATCTAACAGAATGAACCTTTTGGGATTTAGTTACCTAGATGATTGAGCATGCATCAAGACATAACTGGACCCAGTTTGCACTTTTGTTTGTAGGGAGTGACACGTCACGGTGTAAGAAATCTTCACTTTTTGTTCCAGTTTCTTACATAAACACCCTCATCCTTATACAAAATATTATACTCGCTCCAAAATTAGTAAATCTAGCAACATCTGTGTCTGAAACACAACGTTTCTAATATGATTAGATCAAATTTGCACTTTCCTGAAAAGAGAGTGACACGTCCAGTTGCATAAAACCTTTTTCTATAGACATTAGCACACACTCCAGCAGCTTTTCATCCCTTTGAACCCAAAGAGTCATTGCTCAGGACCCCAAACTTTCTAAATGTAATGCTTCCTTTGATGAGAACAATGTTTTTCACTTTCTGAAATGCAGTTGCAGAAAACCTGAGCTAAAACCTGAGCTATGTTATTTTCATCTGGAATGGCTTATTCTTTAGGTTTTTCTACTCATATATTATCCACCCTCTGTTTTAGACTTGCAAAGATTTTTCCCAGCAATTCCATGTGTTTTATTGCCCATGAAAAAGGTAAGATGAGTGAATTTAGGTTTTTAAAAATGTTTTAGGAAGGAACACAAGGAGATTTTGAAAAAAGTACAACCACTTAGGCAAAATTCTCATCTTTATATGATTAACTCAATGAGTGATTTAGGAAGCGTATTCCAGAACTGTTTACTTGACTGAAGCTCAGATATTAAGGGAGAAAAGTTAGATTTTAATAGAGAGGAATAGCTTTTTGTAACCTGAATGCCCAGATAAGTGAGCTTCTCATAAGCCATACTTTTTTTAACCCAATTTAAATCTTTCTAATATTTCAAACAAATAGGGCCATTCGATCTGGTCCAATGCTTCTCAGCGTCGCGTGCCAAAACTGCCAACTCTTCTTTAGGTCTGGCAGTGGAGTAAATAGTGGAGTCCCGCTCTATCTGCCATTCCCGAACAGAGATGAGCAAGTTTCTCCGTGACTGCAGCTGCCAGTCAAAGCTGTAAAGATGAGGTTTTAGCCCAATTGAACAGCCGCTTTCCTTGTGTTAATGATGCAAAATACATCCTGAAATTATGATGATAGAGCAAGCCAAGTAGAAGCAACTAAAAAAAATGAAGATAAAAAAAAAAATATTCAGGTTGTACTTATTGTACTTGTATGTATGTGTGACTTTACAATGTGAAAAGGCATTATGGCTCCTTAGAGGAGCTTAACTGCAAATCCTGCTCAGTGTGAGGAGCAGCAGTGATGGTTTAGACATTTGTTGGCACATGAGTGGCTGATGCGAATTTGAAGTCAATTGAGACAAAATGTAGAAAGAAAAGGCCAAATGACGGGATGTAAATAATGCATTAAAGATTGTCTTTTTCTTTTAAAAAAGCTTGAGTGTGTGCATGTACTTTCTATTAATGATGTGAATATTGAGGACAAGGCTGTGCTTATTAGGTGCTAATAATTTGCTGTAAAAGTGTGGGAGACAGTATGAAAAAATGAAGGCAGAGTTGTTAGCCTGAAGAGAGAAAGTGCAGGTTGTCCAAGGTGGAGTAATAAGCGAGCAAATAGTTGAGGAATGAAGAGGTGCAAGCACGGGTATTTTGGGTGAATAAAGGGTAATAAGAGAGATGTAGTAGTGCAGGCGGAGTATTTGGCGAGAGCAGGGAAAAGGAAAAAGGAGAGGCGACTTGTCGCCTCCCCGTCCCCAAGTCCGGGCCGTGGCAGCGAGTCCGTGAGGGAGTCGAACTCGGGACGCTCTGCTCCAGAGCGCTCCGTCACACGTCTTACGCCACACTGCCGGCATGGAAAATAGGGGGAAAAAAGGACTTTTATCTTCTGTTCTTTAACACTTGTTCTTTGGGGGGGGCGGGGCGGGGCAGGCCGGGCCGGGGCAGGGCGGGCTCTCTAAATGACCTATTAACTTTCTTCTGCAATATTCTTCCACACAAATTACACATGGAAACCCAGCAATTTTTCCATTGCCATTCACTAAATGGGACTGCCAATGTTGGACGGCTTACCAAGACAAAGCCTTCCTGCTACCCGGAATCAGCTTTCCTGCTCGGAAACCTGCTGGCGGCGCCACTATGTTTACACCACGCTCTTCAACTTCGGCTTTTTTGCCTCGTTTCAGCACACCTACCTAGTCCCACTCATCAATGAAGGTAAATACAAGCAGGTCATTCTGAAAAACACACACAGCTTATCATCTTATCCTTCTACAACACCTAAAAGCACTCTGTTCATTTCTTCGCTAGATTAGCCGCTAGCATACACGCTGTGTTAGAGGCTTGTTGCTACCTAGTTAGCCATGCTGCACACCTGTTACTCTGTATTTGTCAATGATTCAGCACTCCTTCGGTTTTGTTATCCATTTTTAGACAGTCATGAGATCATCTGCACACTCCACAGAGCTCCAGAGTTACTGTTCATAGAGCAACACCAGAGGTATGTGGAGAGGACTGAACATCATCACTGGACGGAGCACTGTGAGCGGAGGGGGTCCAGAGTCTGGAGACCAGGTTCTGGCTAACAGATTGAACCAGTTGTTTAACAGGTTTGATTCAGTAGCCCTTCCCTCCCCCATCCACCAGAGCTCGTCACACCTCTCTGCAGCCCCCCATAGCACCGGGGACATGAAATGCACCTCACCTGTCCCACTTTTTCCTTCTCCTTCAACCACTCTACTGGGTCTAAGTCGTCTCCACCTGCTACGGCGGCTGAGGTCCTTTGGGGGTGAACAGGACACTCCTAAGGACATTTTATGACACTGTGGTGGCGTCGGCTATTTTCTATGCTGTGGTCTGCTGGCGTGGTGGAATGGCAGAGAGGGACAGGGGGAAACTCAACAAGCTGGTCAGGAGGGCCAGCTCTGTCCTGGACTGTCCGCTGAAGTCCATCGAGCAGGTTGGGGAGGAGAGGATGTTGTCTAAGCTAACATCCATCATGGACAACACCTCCCACCCCCTGCATGAGACTGTACGAGCACTGAGCAGCTCCTTCAGCAGTGGACTTTTACGCCCACAGTGTAGGAAGGAGCGCTACCGCAGGTCATTCTTACCAGCAGCTGTCAGACTCTATAATGCAGCTTAACATTCCTTTGGTCATCTTACTCAGCAGCTTGTTAGTTTACTCTACATTTTATACATATCGCCGTACAATTTTTCTATACATATTCTGTACATTGTTACCTGTATATACGAACTTCGGTTGCTTACGTTCATAGGACCACCCTGTGTCTTCCTTTGATATTTTATTTTCCCTTGCTGTAAGGGTTAGAAATTTCTGATCCGTGGGATTATAAAGGTTTATTCTATTCTATTCTATGTTTTATATTTGTTTGTATTTTATTTGTATTTTCCTTCTGCTATCTGTACCTCTGCTGAGGAAACGCAAAAATTTCCCCGCCGTGGGATCAATAAAATCTTATCTTATCTTATCTTATCTTATCTTATCTTATCTAACAGAATGAACCTTTTGGGATTTAGTTACCTAGATGATTGAGCATGCATCAAGACATAACTGGACCCAGTTTGCACTTTTGTTTGTAGGGAGTGACACGTCACGGTGTAAGAAATCTTCACTTTTTGTTCCAGTTTCTTACATAAACACCCTCATCCTTATACAAAATATTATACTCGCTCCAAAATTAGTAAATCTAGCAACATCTGTGTCTGAAACACAACGTTTCTAATATGATTAGATCAAATTTGCACTTTCCTGAAAAGAGAGTGACACGTCCAGTTGCATAAAAACCTTTTTCTATAGACATTAGCACACACTCCAGCAGCTTTTCATCCCTTTGAACCCAAAGAGTCATTGCTCAGGACCCCAAACTTTCTAAATGTAATGCTTCCTTTGATGAGAACAATGTTTTTCACTTTCTGAAATGCAGTTGCAGAAAACCTGAGCTAAAACCTGAGCTATGTTATTTTCATCTGGAATGGCTTATTCTTTAGGTTTTTCTACTCATATATTATCCACCCTCTGTTTTAGACTTGCAAAGATTTTTCCCAGCAATTCCATGTGTTTTATTGCCCCATGAAAAAGGTAAGATGAGTGAATTTAGGTTTTTAAAAATGTTTTAGGAAGGAACACAAGGAGATTTTGAAAAAAGTACAACCACTTAGGCAAAATTCTCATCTTTATATGATTAACTCAATGAGTGATTTAGGAAGCGTATTCCAGAACTGTTTACTTGACTGAAGCTCAGATATTAAGGGAGAAAAGTTAGATTTTAATAGAGAGGAATAGCTTTTTGTAACCTGAATGCCCAGATAAGTGAGCTTCTCATAAGCCATACTTTTTTAACCCAATTTAAATCTTTCTAATATTTCAAACAAATAGGGCCATTCGATCTGGTCCAATGCCTTCTCAGCGTCGCGTGCCAAAACTGCCAACTCTTCTTTAGGTCTGGCAGTGGAGTAAATAGTGGAGTCCCGCTCTATCTGCCATTCCCGAACAGAGATGAGCAAGTTTCTCCGTGACTGCAGCTGCCAGTCAAAGCTGTAAAGATGAGGTTTTAGCCCAATTGAACAGCCTTGTGTTATATGATGCAAAATACATCCTGAAATTATGATGATAGAGCAAGCCAAGTAGAAGCAACTAAAAAAAAATGAAGATAAAAAAAAAAATATTCAGGTTGTACTTATTGTACTTGTATGTATGTGTGACTTTACAATGTGAAAAGGCATTATGGCTCCTTAGAGGAGCTTAACTGCAAATCCTGCTCAGTGTGAGGAGCAGCAGTGATGGTTTAGACATTTGTTGGCACATGAGTGGCTGATGCGAATTTGAAGTCAATTGAGACAAAATGTAGAAAGAAAAGGCCAAATGACGGGATGTAAATAATGCATTAAAGATTGTCTTTTTCTTTTAAAAAAAGCTTGAGTGTGTGCATGTACTTTCTATTAATGATGTGAATATTGAGGACAAGGCTGTGCTTATTAGGTGCTAATAATTTGCTGTAAAAGTGTGGGAGACAGTATGAAAAAATGAAGGCAGAGTTGTTAGCCTGAAGAGAGAAAGTGCAGGTTGTCCAAGGTGGAGTAATAAGCGAGCAAATAGTTGAGGAATGAAGAGGTGCAAGCACGGGTATTTTGGGTGAATAAAGGGTAATAAGAGAGATGTAGTAGTGCAGGCGGAGTATTTGGCGAGAGCAGGGAAAAGGAAAAAGGAGAGGCGACTTGTCGCCTCCCCGTCCCCAAGTCCGGGCCGTGGCAGCGAGTCCGTGAGGGAGTCGAACTCGGGACGCTCTGCTCCAGAGCGCTCCGTCACACGTCTTACGCCACACTGCCGGCATGGAAAATAGGGGGGAAAAAAGGACTTTTATCTTCTGTTCTTTAACACTTGTTCTTTGGGGGGCGGGGCGGGGCAGGCCGGGCCGGGGCAGGGCGGGCTCTCTAAATGACCTATTAACTTTCTTCTGCAATATTCTTCCACACAAATTACACATGGAAACCCAGCAATTTTTCCATTGCCATTCACTAAATGGGACTGCCAATGTTGGACGGCTTACCAAGACAAAGCCTTCCTGCTACCCGGAATCAGCTTTCCTGCTCGGAAACCTGCTGGCGGCGCCACTATGTTTACACCACGCTCTTCAACTTCGGCTTTTTTGCCTCGTTTCAGCACACCTACCTAGTCCCACTCATCAATGAAGGTAAATACAAGCAGGTCATTCTGAAAAACACACACAGCTTATCATCTTATCCTTCTACAACACCTAAAAGCACTCTGTTCATTTCTTCGCTAGATTAGCCGCTAGCATACACGCTGTGTTAGAGGCTTGTTGCTACCTAGTTAGCCATGCTGCACACCTGTTACTCTGTATTTGTCAATGATTCAGCACTCCTTCGGTTTTGTTATCCATTTTTAGACAGTCATGAGATCATCTGCACACTCCACAGAGCTCCAGAGTTACTGTTCATAGAGCAACACCAGAGGTATGTGGAGAGGACTGAACATCATCACTGGACGGAGCACTGTGAGCGGAGGGGGTCCAGAGTCTGGAGACCAGGTTCTGGCTAACAGATTGAACCAGTTGTTTAACAGGTTTGATTCAGTAGCCCTTCCCTCCCCCATCCACCAGAGCTCGTCACACCTCTCTGCAGCCCCCATAGCACCGGGGACATGAAATGCACCTCACCTGTCCCACTTTTTCCTTCTCCTTCAACCACTCTACTGGGTCTAAGTCGTCTCCACCTGCTACGGCGGCTGAGGTCCTTTGGGGTGAACAGGACACTCCTAAGGACATTTTATGACACTGTGGTGGCGTCGGCTATTTTCTATGCTGTGGTCTGCTGGCGTGGTGGAATGGCAGAGAGGGACAGGGGGAAACTCAACAAGCTGGTCAGGAGGGCCAGCTCTGTCCTGGACTGTCCGCTGAAGTCCATCGAGCAGGTTGGGGAGGAGAGGATGTTGTCTAAGCTAACATCCATCATGGACAACACCTCCCACCCCCTGCATGAGACTGTACGAGCACTGAGCAGCTCCTTCAGCAGTGGACTTTTACGCCCACAGTGTAGGAAGGAGCGCTACCGCAGGTCATTCTTACCAGCAGCTGTCAGACTCTATAATGCAGCTTAACATTCCTTTGGTCATCTTACTCAGCAGCTTGTTAGTTTACTCTACATTTTATACATATCGCCGTACAATTTTTCTATACATATTCTGTACATTGTTACCTGTATATACGAACTTCGGTTGCTTACGTTCATAGGACCACCCTGTGTCTTCCTTTGATATTTTATTTTCCCTTGCTGTAAGGGTTAGAAATTTCTGATCCGTGGGATTATAAAGGTTTATTCTATTCTATTCTATGTTTTATATTTGTTTGTATTTTATTTGTATTTTCCTTCTGCTATCTGTACCTCTGCTGAGGAAACGCAAAAATTTCCCCGCCGTGGGATCAATAAAATCTTATCTTATCTTATCTTATCTTATCTTATCTTATCTAACAGAATGAACCTTTTGGGATTTAGTTACCTAGATGATTGAGCATGCATCAAGACATAACTGGACCCAGTTTGCACTTTTGTTTGTAGGGAGTGACACGTCACGGTGTAAGAAATCTTCACTTTTTGTTCCAGTTTCTTACATAAACACCCTCATCCTTATACAAAATATTATACTCGCTCCAAAATTAGTAAATCTAGCAACATCTGTGTCTGAAACACAACGTTTCTAATATGATTAGATCAAATTTGCACTTTCCTGAAAAGAGAGTGACACGTCCAGTTGCATAAAAACCTTTTTCTATAGACATTAGCACACACTCCAGCAGCTTTTCATCCCTTTGAACCCAAAGAGTCATTGCTCAGGACCCCAAACTTTCTAAATGTAATGCTTCCTTTGATGAGAACAATGTTTTTCACTTTCTGAAATGCAGTTGCAGAAAACCTGAGCTAAAACCTGAGCTATGTTATTTTCATCTGGAATGGCTTATTCTTTAGGTTTTTCTACTCATATATTATCCACCCTCTGTTTTAGACTTGCAAAGATTTTTCCCAGCAATTCCATGTGTTTTATTGCCCCATGAAAAAGGTAAGATGAGTGAATTTAGGTTTTTAAAAAATGTTTTAGGAAGGAACACAAGGAGATTTTGAAAAAAGTACAACCACTTAGGCAAAATTCTCATCTTTATATGATTAACTCAATGAGTGATTTAGGAAGCGTATTCCAGAACTGTTTACTTGACTGAAGCTCAGATATTAAGGGAGAAAAGTTAGATTTTAATAGAGAGGAATAGCTTTTTGTAACCTGAATGCCCAGATAAGTGAGCTTCTCATAAGCCATACTTTTTTTAACCCAATTTAAATCTTTCTAATATTTCAAACAAATAGGGCCATTCGATCTGGTCCAATGCCTTCTCAGCGTCGCGTGCCAAAACTGCCAACTCTTCTTTAGGTCTGGCAGTGGAGTAAATAGTGGAGTCCCGCTCTATCTGCCATTCCCGAACAGAGATGAGCAAGTTTCTCCGTGACTGCAGCTGCCAGTCAAAGCTGTAAAGATGAGGTTTTAGCCCAATTGAACAGCCTTGTGTTATATGATGCAAAATACATCCTGAAATTATGATGATAGAGCAAGCCAAGTAGAAGCAACTAAAAAAAAATGAAGATAAAAAAAAAAATATTCAGGTTGTACTTATTGTACTTGTATGTATGTGTGACTTTACAATGTGAAAAGGCATTATGGCTCCTTAGAGGAGCTTAACTGCAAATCCTGCTCAGTGTGAGGAGCAGCAGTGATGGTTTAGACATTTGTTGGCACATGAGTGGCTGATGCGAATTTGAAGTCAATTGAGACAAAATGTAGAAAGAAAAGGCCAAATGACGGGATGTAAATAATGCATTAAAGATTGTCTTTTTCTTTTAAAAAAAGCTTGAGTGTGTGCATGTACTTTCTATTAATGATGTGAATATTGAGGACAAGGCTGTGCTTATTAGGTGCTAATAATTTGCTGTAAAAGTGTGGGAGACAGTATGAAAAAATGAAGGCAGAGTTGTTAGCCTGAAGAGAGAAAGTGCAGGTTGTCCAAGGTGGAGTAATAAGCGAGCAAATAGTTGAGGAATGAAGAGGTGCAAGCACGGGTATTTTGGGTGAATAAAGGGTAATAAGAGAGATGTAGTAGTGCAGGCGGAGTATTTGGCGAGAGCAGGGAAAAGGAAAAAGGAGAGGCGACTTGTCGCCTCCCCGTCCCCCAAGTCCGGGCCGTGGCAGCGAGTCCGTGAGGGAGTCGAACTCGGGACGCTCTGCTCCAGAGCGCTCCGTCACACGTCTTACGCCACACTGCCGGCATGGAAAATAGGGGGGAAAAAAGGACTTTTATCTTCTGTTCTTTAACACTTGTTCTTTGGGGGGGGCGGGGCAGGCCGGGCCGGGGCAGGGCGGGCTCTCTAAATGACCTATTAACTTTCTTCTGCAATATTCTTCCACACAAATTACACATGGAAACCCAGCAATTTTTCCATTGCCATTCACTAAATGGGACTGCCAATGTTGGACGGCTTACCAAGACAAAGCCTTCCTGCTACCCGGAATCAGCTTTCCTGCTCGGAAACCTGCTGGCGGCGCCACTATGTTTACACCACGCTCTTCAACTTCGGCTTTTTTGCCTCGTTTCAGCACACCTACCTAGTCCCACTCATCAATGAAGGTAAATACAAGCAGGTCATTCTGAAAAACACACACAGCTTATCATCTTATCCTTCTACAACACCTAAAAGCACTCTGTTCATTTCTTCGCTAGATTAGCCGCTAGCATACACGCTGTGTTAGAGGCTTGTTGCTACCTAGTTAGCCATGCTGCACACCTGTTACTCTGTATTTGTCAATGATTCAGCACTCCTTCGGTTTTGTTATCCATTTTTAGACAGTCATGAGATCATCTGCACACTCCACAGAGCTCCAGAGTTACTGTTCATAGAGCAACACCAGAGGTATGTGGAGAGGACTGAACATCATCACTGGACGGAGCACTGTGAGCGGAGGGGGTCCAGAGTCTGGAGACCAGGTTCTGGCTAACAGATTGAACCAGTTGTTTAACAGGTTTGATTCAGTAGCCCTTCCCTCCCCCATCCACCAGAGCTCGTCACACCTCTCTGCAGCCCCCCATAGCACCGGGGACATGAAATGCACCTCACCTGTCCCACTTTTTCCTTCTCCTTCAACCACTCTACTGGGTCTAAGTCGTCTCCACCTGCTACGGCGGCTGAGGTCCTTTGGGGGTGAACAGGACACTCCTAAGGACATTTTATGACACTGTGGTGGCGTCGGCTATTTTCTATGCTGTGGTCTGCTGGCGTGGTGGAATGGCAGAGAGGGACAGGGGGAAACTCAACAAGCTGGTCAGGAGGGCCAGCTCTGTCCTGGACTGTCCGCTGAAGTCCATCGAGCAGGTTGGGGAGGAGAGGATGTTGTCTAAGCTAACATCCATCATGGACAACACCTCCCACCCCCTGCATGAGACTGTACGAGCACTGAGCAGCTCCTTCAGCAGTGGACTTTTACGCCCACAGTGTAGGAAGGAGCGCTACCGCAGGTCATTCTTACCAGCAGCTGTCAGACTCTATAATGCAGCTTAACATTCCTTTGGTCATCTTACTCAGCAGCTTGTTAGTTTACTCTACATTTTATACATATCGCCGTACAATTTTTCTATACATATTCTGTACATTGTTACCTGTATATACGAACTTCGGTTGCTTACGTTCATAGGACCACCCTGTGTCTTCCTTTGATATTTTATTTTCCCTTGCTGTAAGGGTTAGAAATTTCTGATCCGTGGGATTATAAAGGTTTATTCTATTCTATTCTATGTTTTATATTTGTTTGTATTTTATTTGTATTTTCCTTCTGCTATCTGTACCTCTGCTGAGGAAACGCAAAAATTTCCCCGCCGTGGGATCAATAAAATCTTATCTTATCTTATCTTATCTTATCTTATCTTATCTTATCTAACAGAATGAACCTTTTGGGATTTAGTTACCTAGATGATTGAGCATGCATCAAGACATAACTGGACCCAGTTTGCACTTTTGTTTGTAGGGAGTGACACGTCACGGTGTAAGAAATCTTCACTTTTTGTTCCAGTTTCTTACATAAACACCCTCATCCTTATACAAAATATTATACTCGCTCCAAAATTAGTAAATCTAGCAACATCTGTGTCTGAAACACAACGTTTCTAATATGATTAGATCAAATTTGCACTTTCCTGAAAAGAGAGTGACACGTCCAGTTGCATAAAAACCTTTTTCTATAGACATTAGCACACACTCCAGCAGCTTTTCATCCCTTTGAACCCAAAGAGTCATTGCTCAGGACCCCAAACTTTCTAAATGTAATGCTTCCTTTGATGAGAACAATGTTTTTCACTTTCTGAAATGCAGTTGCAGAAAACCTGAGCTAAAACCTGAGCTATGTTATTTTCATCTGGAATGGCTTATTCTTTAGGTTTTTCTACTCATATATTATCCACCCTCTGTTTTAGACTTGCAAAGATTTTTCCCAGCAATTCCATGTGTTTTATTGCCCCATGAAAAAGGTAAGATGAGTGAATTTAGGTTTTTAAAAAATGTTTTAGGAAGGAACACAAGGAGATTTTGAAAAAAGTACAACCACTTAGGCAAAATTCTCATCTTTATATGATTAACTCAATGAGTGATTTAGGAAGCGTATTCCAGAACTGTTTACTTGACTGAAGCTCAGATATTAAGGGAGAAAAGTTAGATTTTAATAGAGAGGAATAGCTTTTTGTAACCTGAATGCCCAGATAAGTGAGCTTCTCATAAGCCATACTTTTTTTAACCCAATTTAAATCTTTCTAATATTTCAAACAAATAGGGCCATTCGATCTGGTCCAATGCCTTCTCAGCGTCGCGTGCCAAAACTGCCAACTCTTCTTTAGGTCTGGCAGTGGAGTAAATAGTGGAGTCCCGCTCTATCTGCCATTCCCGAACAGAGATGAGCAAGTTTCTCCGTGACTGCAGCTGCCAGTCAAAGCTGTAAAGATGAGGTTTTAGCCCAATTGAACAGCCTTGTGTTATATGATGCAAAATACATCCTGAAATTATGATGATAGAGCAAGCCAAGTAGAAGCAACTAAAAAAAATGAAGATAAAAAAAAAAATATTCAGGTTGTACTTATTGTACTTGTATGTATGTGTGACTTTACAATGTGAAAAGGCATTATGGCTCCTTAGAGGAGCTTAACTGCAAATCCTGCTCAGTGTGAGGAGCAGCAGTGATGGTTTAGACATTTGTTGGCACATGAGTGGCTGATGCGAATTTGAAGTCAATTGAGACAAAATGTAGAAAGAAAAGGCCAAATGACGGGATGTAAATAATGCATTAAAGATTGTCTTTTTCTTTTAAAAAAAGCTTGAGTGTGTGCATGTACTTTCTATTAATGATGTGAATATTGAGGACAAGGCTGTGCTTATTAGGTGCTAATAATTTGCTGTAAAAGTGTGGGAGACAGTATGAAAAAATGAAGGCAGAGTTGTTAGCCTGAAGAGAGAAAGTGCAGGTTGTCCAAGGTGGAGTAATAAGCGAGCAAATAGTTGAGGAATGAAGAGGTGCAAGCACGGGTATTTTGGGTGAATAAAGGGTAATAAGAGAGATGTAGTAGTGCAGGCGGAGTATTTGGCGAGAGCAGGGAAAAGGAAAAAGGAGAGGCGACTTGTCGCCTCCCCGTCCCCCAAGTCCGGGCCGTGGCAGCGAGTCCGTGAGGGAGTCGAACTCGGGACGCTCTGCTCCAGAGCGCTCCGTCACACGTCTTACGCCACACTGCCGGCATGGAAAATAGGGGGGAAAAAAGGACTTTTATCTTCTGTTCTTTAACACTTGTTCTTTGGGGGGCGGGCGGGCAGGCCGGGCCGGGGCAGGGCGGGCTCTCTAAATGACCTATTAACTTTCTTCTGCAATATTCTTCCACACAAATTACACATGGAAACCCAGCAATTTTTCCATTGCCATTCACTAAATGGGACTGCCAATGTTGGACGGCTTACCAAGACAAAGCCTTCCTGCTACCCGGAATCAGCTTTCCTGCTCGGAAACCTGCTGGCGGCGCCACTATGTTTACACCACGCTCTTCAACTTCGGCTTTTTTGCCTCGTTTCAGCACACCTACCTAGTCCCACTCATCAATGAAGGTAAATACAAGCAGGTCATTCTGAAAAACACACACAGCTTATCATCTTATCCTTCTACAACACCTAAAAGCACTCTGTTCATTTCTTCGCTAGATTAGCCGCTAGCATACACGCTGTGTTAGAGGCTTGTTGCTACCTAGTTAGCCATGCTGCACACCTGTTACTCTGTATTTGTCAATGATTCAGCACTCCTTCGGTTTTGTTATCCATTTTTAGACAGTCATGAGATCATCTGCACACTCCACAGAGCTCCAGAGTTACTGTTCATAGAGCAACACCAGAGGTATGTGGAGAGGACTGAACATCATCACTGGACGGAGCACTGTGAGCGGAGGGGTCCAGAGTCTGGAGACCAGGTTCTGGCTAACAGATTGAACCAGTTGTTTAACAGGTTTGATTCAGTAGCCCTTCCCTCCCCCATCCACCAGAGCTCGTCACACCTCTCTGCAGCCCCCATAGCACCGGGGACATGAAATGCACCTCACCTGTCCCACTTTTTCCTTCTCCTTCAACCACTCTACTGGGTCTAAGTCGTCTCCACCTGCTACGGCGGCTGAGGTCCTTTGGGGGTGAACAGGACACTCCTAAGGACATTTTATGACACTGTGGTGGCGTCGGCTATTTTCTATGCTGTGGTCTGCTGGCGTGGTGGAATGGCAGAGAGGGACAGGGGGAAACTCAACAAGCTGGTCAGGAGGGCCAGCTCTGTCCTGGACTGTCCGCTGAAGTCCATCGAGCAGGTTGGGAGGAGAGGATGTTGTCTAAGCTAACATCCATCATGGACACACTCCACCCCCTGCATGAGACTGTACGAGCACTGAGCAGCTCCTTCAGCAGTGGACTTTTACGCCCACAGTGTAGGAAGGAGCGCTACCGCAGGTCATTCTTACCAGCAGCTGTCAGACTCTATAATGCAGCTTAACATTCCTTGGTCATCTTACTCAGCAGCTTGTTAGTTTACTCTACATTTTATACATATCGCCGTACAATTTTCTATACATATTCTGTACATTGTTACCTGTATATACGAACTTCGGTTGCTTACGTTCATAGGACCACCCTGTGTCTTCCTTTGATATTTTATTTTCCCTTGCTGTAAGGGTTAGAAATTTCTGATCCGTGGGATTATAAAGGTTTATTCTATTCTATTCTATGTTTTATATTTGTTTGTATTTTATTTGTATTTTCCTTCTGCTATCTGTACCTCTGCTGAGGAAACGCAAAAATTTCCCCGCCGTGGGATCAATAAAATCTTATCTTATCTTATCTTATCTTATCTTATCTTATCTTATCTTATCTTATCTAACAGAATGAACCTTTTGGGATTTAGTTACCTAGATGATTGAGCATGCATCAAGACATAACTGGACCCAGTTTGCACTTTTGTTTGTAGGGAGTGACACGTCACGGTGTAAGAAATCTTCACTTTTTGTTCCAGTTTCTTACATAAACACCCTCATCCTTATACAAAATTTATACTCGCTCCAAAATTAGTAAATCTAGCAACATCTGTGTCTGAAACACAACGTTTCTAATATGATTAGATCAAATTTGCACTT